>NC_088395.1:32103636-32405454 GCF_037993035.2 Macaca fascicularis
CACTAAAAAGTCTTTGTACACCTAATACTTCGAGTTCAAGGTCATGCAGAATTATTTTATTATTTTCTAGTAGGAAGAACAGATACACAAACATTTCGTTGCAAACGTGGCAGAGTTCTATTTTTAACTCCAACATTATCTGTGTTTAATGCATTATCTCTTACGAGCCACGTATTTTTTGGGGGATTATATTTTTTAAATGTACCTATTTAGTGTTCCAATTAGGTTAACACTGACTGAAAGATTGTATAAAACTAAAATAAAAATAAATTGATTTAAGATATATTTTATTCTTTATTTTAAACAATACTTAATAAGTGATATGATCTTAGATTTACACTGTCTCCATTCCACATTTTCATTTTTAGAGTACTTTATTGTTATTTGGTCACTGAATCTTTTCCACGTCCCTCCCAAGTTCAATCTGGAATGTATATGCTAATGATTTGTTAAACATGTAAAATTAAAGTATTTTTAAAAAATATAATGTGTATATATTTATATCGATATACAACAGTTGTATGTATTTGGGGGCTACATGTGATATTTTGATACTTTTTAGAATGCTCAGTGATCAAATCAGGGTAATTGACATGCTGATTTTTTTATTTTGTAAGGAGTAACAGAAATGGGAAAAGAAGCACATGGAAAGTGCTTAGACGTAAACTACTTTAGCATCACTGCCTCTGGGTTAGTCCAATTTAGGCCATCTACACATAAAAGCTCACTGTGGTTATTTTAGAAAAAAAAATTTAGACCTTAACAAGTAGGGTCCTTGCCCTTGGGCCCCATGCTTTCAGAGGCACAGCTCTGATTAGAAGTCTGTAGGACCAAGCCAACATGCTCACTAGAAGCCCCACTCCCATGTTCTGGCATTCAGAATCCCTCAATTACCTGGGCAAATGTTTCAAAGTCAGTTTCTGGGTATGGCTAAGGGATAAATCTTTGTGTGAGGTGAGTGGGAATAACTTGAGCATGTGGGTGGGAAACAGGGTGACCAGATCTATGTGCACAGAGTTCCTCACAGTGCAGGATGGAGTAAAGGAGGTAGGGGGAAAAGGCAGCAGATTCGCAATAGTTAAGATGCAGAAACAACCTAAATGCCCATTGGCAGATGAATAGATAAATGTGGTATACATACACAATGGAATACTATTCAGCCTTTATAAAAGGAAATTCTGCAATATGAAACAATATGGATGGACCTTAAGATTATGCTAAATGAAACAAGGCAGACACAGAAAGACAAATACTGCATGATTCCACTTATTTGAAATAAGGTATCTAAAATAGTCAAACTCATAAAATCAAAGACTGGAATGGTGGTTGCCAGGGGCTGGGGAAAGAGGGAAATAGGAAGTTACTAATCAACAGACATTACATTTCAGTTAAGTAAGATGAATTAGCTCTAGAGATCTGCTGTCCAACATTCTACCTAGAGTCAATAATAATGTATTGTACATGTAATATTTATTAAGATGATATATCTCATTCATGTTAAGTGTCATTAACACAAACACAGTAAAATATTTTTTAAAGCTTAAAAAAAGGCAGTGTATCCTAAATAACAGGCTTAGGGTTAGCTCTTACCAAGCTGCCTCATTCCAGTACAAAACTATAAGGAATTTATTTTATTGTATCAAGTGATTTGCTATTTGAGTTTTTTCCAAATTCCTCAGCAGGAAATAAACTGCTTACATTGTTTAAAAAAAGAAAAGAAAAAAGAAAAAAAGAAAAGAAAATGAGAGAAAATTCTAAATTGAATCTAAATGCCCATATCATTATGATGGTATAATTGTCAAAGAAAGCAGATAGTATATATTTAATAGTCTGTTGACTTTATACCTTATAAATTTTAATATGTGGCATGCAGGCAACCATTTGCACACTTACCATAGGCCCTGCAAAAGTTATGGGGCAGTTCTAACCTCATATGACTATGCAGAAGACTATGTGATGTAGATTATCAAAAGATGACTGTTTTTAAAATTCCTGGACCAGTATGGTATGAGGAATGAGAAGATTTTTTAGACACCGATGCATAGCCCTTACAGCTGGGATGCTCTCTGAAGGCACTATTATTTCCTTTTCTTAAAGGAACGAAGCTAGACACAACACAAGTCATAAGTTACAAGTTAGAAGCCATGACTTGAAAACATTCAAAAGCATTTCCCTGGCATACATTTCTACTGTGGGAATCTTTTGGGATCCATTTGCTTCTTTATTTCTGGCCCTATAATTAAGTTTCTAACTCTAAGCTCAATAGTTAAATTGATAGTTCATTAGTATTTTAGAAGAAACACTTTAAACAACAAATTTTACTTTGAAAAGAATAGGTAGAATTTATTACATTGATCACATTTTCTAAATGAATTATTTTAAATGTAATTGAATAACCTATCCTATAAACATAAATTTGACTATAGAATCATAATTTTTAAACACTGAGTCTCTTCATAAATTTTCTACTACACTATATTTTTCACTGAGAAATTAAAACTATGATATTTTAGCTAAAATGTATCATTTTGAAACCCAAAATATAGATTTCACTTTTCATGTTCTTGAGATTATTTTTTCCCATAGAAAATGTATATGCTGAAAGTGGTCATTAAAATAATTATGGCTCTAAAACTGCAAAACACTGCTAACATACTAAGATCTAATACAGTTTCATGGTGTCAAAAATAGAATATTTCAAAGAAGATTTAAAATGGAAATTTAATGCACTGAAATCAACTCAAATATAAATTTCACACATATTTTGCTTTTTTAACAAAAGCCAGTGTTAGTTCCCAAAATGTAAATGTTCTGGTAAAGGAAGATATGGATGCTATTTTCACCAATTAATTTTCATAAAAAGAAGC
The DNA here is from genome assembly GCF_037993035.2 of Macaca fascicularis. Lineage (NCBI taxonomy): Eukaryota > Metazoa > Chordata > Mammalia > Primates > Cercopithecidae > Macaca > Macaca fascicularis. The sequence goes on from NC_088395.1 coordinate 32,106,504, forward strand.
CTTGTAAATATAACATAACATAAATATTTAACATCTTAAATACTAAAAAATTAATTATCTTCCTAAGGAACTGTGACAAAAAGAAAAATGTGATTTCTTGCTTTGTAGGTCAAAATACTTTATTTGCTATTTAAATTTTCAATTCCATTCAACAACTATTTACTGACTTGTCCTTATATGCCAGACCCTATGTTAGAACTGTGTACACAAATTAATGTGATATTGTCCATACTCATACCCATAGTCCAATCCATTTTAGGGAGTTTAAGAAGCACGTCATCTTAAGACCAAAGCTATTATTTTAGGTGTTTTTAAAATAGCTAAATCAAATTTCCAAAATACAATTATTTTGCAAAAGACAACAAAAGCATCATTTTACTCAACTGATCCTGAAGTTTTAAGGAATATTTGATTTTAAAAATTTAAAAAAGAAAGAATTGGGGTTGGGAAAGGGGAGTATAAACTGATATAAAAATTACTCAATTTAGACTCTAATAAGGACACAAGAATTACCAAAACAGTTACTTCTCATTTAATCATTTTGGTTTGTTTAAACTCTTTAGTTATTTGGGGAAAAAAAGTATTGAGTACTTGCTGAGTGCTAGATATGGTACTAGGTCCTATATGTGGATGTGTGATGTGTCTGATCCAGTTCTTACCCTACTGTAACTTACATTCTAGTAGGCAACTGCATGACAGTGCCTTAAGAGCTATAATAGCAGAAATATAGACTTCTAAAAATGAGAAATAAATGCACCTTCTCCTCTACTAGACTGTTAGAAAAATACATATAACAATATTAAATATATACATATACCTAATCAGACTTATGGGTTTGGAAAGTGGGATAATAAGGCTAGTAAAGATTTCCTGGTAGAAAAAAATATGTAAGTCTTCAGGAGTATGTATAAGCTCAGATAAAGTAGGAATGGGAGATGATGTTTGGAGCCACATGAATGACAGGAAACGCTATGGTCACTGATTCTGGGGATCGTACAGACCTCTTACCTTGTGTAAGCTAAGCAGTTTTTAGAGTTACAAGGAAAAGAGATGTAAGATACTAGAGGAAGAAACATTTAAGAACCTGAAAGGACTTAAGTCCATCTGGGAAGGAAAGGGGAAAGGGAGGAATGGCAAAGGTTAGGGTGAAGTGTGTTAGGGGGAATAGACGAGTGAGAGAGTCATTTGTGGTTAAAGAAATAGCTAATAAACTGGGTCTCAAAGTTGTTACTTTATTGCTGGAAGAGCAAATAAGAATTACTGAAGGCTTTTAGGCAGAAAGTGAACATATTCAGATTTTTGTTTTTTAAAATATTACTCTAGCTTTTACGTAGAAATAGATTGGAGAGCAGCAAGACTGAAATTCTGGAGTCTAGGCAAAAGACCATGTTTTGAAATCTGAGCAAGAGATCAGGTCATCTGACTTTTGGTTTTGGGTGTAAATATGGGGAAAGTAAGACATTCTAGAGAGAAAATGTAAGAACATATTTAACAAAACTTAGTGATTAATTGGAGGTATACATGGTGTCCAGGCTTCTGGATGGTGGTCATATTAAATAAATCAGGGAGCCAGGGAGGAGAAACAGAATTTACAGAGGAGCTGATGAGCTCAGGTGAGTATTTTAAGCTTGAAGCACCTGAGGGACATCTAAGTAGAGATCTAATGGACATTTGTGTATTCTTGTAGCTTACTCAGAAAAGTGATTTGGGCTGGAATTATAGCTTAAGAGTCATCAACATAAGAGTGGTAATTGCGTTCAAAGACAAGATTATCCACATAACGTCAAGTAAGAGGAAAAGAGGTCCTAGATCAAAACTATGAAGGATGTCGTCAATACTTAATGGAAGGGCAGATGAGGAATTCACAAAGGACATAGGAGTGTAGAATCATATAAGCAAGGAACAGAGTGTTTTAAGCAGAATAGAATTGATAGTGGTCCATAATAAGGTGAACTAGGATACAGACTGTAGAGAACCCACCAAATTTAGCAACAGAAGGACCATCAGTGTCCTTGATAAGAGAACCTCCAATGAGCCTTTGCTGCTAGAAATCAATGTGCAGTGTGTTAAAGCAGAGCTGGCAACATGATGTGGAGACAACAAATAAAGATAGGTTGTTTACGATAGAGGGTTATCTGTAAAGGAAAGTCAAGAGGGAAATAACCAGTGTAGCACATAGACTTCAAGGGTTGTTTTAATGATAAATAATACTAGAGAATGTTCAAATGCTCATAGAATATGGGATCGATCTCTTTCTCAAAATACTGATCGGATGATGTGAAAAATCATGCCTTCATAAGCAAGCAATATGGAGACAGTATATTCCCACAGAACATATTCATGGAAGTGTTAACACAAAATATTTTACGAAGTAATGACCATTGCTAAAATCACATTTGTAAAATCTAGTGTGCTTTATTAAATCTTCATGGGCAAGATGAACTGATAGACACATAGCATTTACTTGTACAAATGTTGAGAATTACAAATTGAGGAATAATTATTTCTAATGATAGATTCTTAAAATTCTTATTATTAAAGATATAATACACTAAAAAAATTTCAGTTTTAGCCTCCTTCCATTGATTCAAACAAATGACACAAAAAGTGCAACTGTGCATAAATACTGTCAAGCTTTGAGGAATATCGGTTTCTGGAAATGCTCCATTTTATTGGTACTGAGATTTTCCACAGAAACTCACTGAACACCTCTTTTTGTAACTATCCCATGATACTCAATATAAGTGCCATGCACACAGTCAATTTCTGGTAAATTAGAAAGTAACTATCATAATCCTATTATTTATTTATTTATTTAATTTCAATGATGTTATCATTGAATCTTCAGTATTCTAGAAATTCTTTGTTTCCAGTGTATATTCATTTATGGAATAAACTACTCTTTATTTTAAATTATAGCAATTTTCGAAATAACCTAATTATTCCAATTTCTCATGTTCTGCAGACATCTCACAACTGAATTTCCCAGGCTACAACTTCAATGTGGCAAACACATAACCAAACCAAAGTAGAACTGACAGAACCGCGGCAGAGCACGTGGTCATTTGTTCAATCACTTGGTCATTCAACAAACATCTTCGAATTAACTAGAATATGTGCCAAGGTCTGGACTTAACATAAAAGATACAAAGAAGAATCAACTGTAAATAGTCATTGCTCTCTAGGGCAAATCTAGGGAGGAATTCAGACAAAAATAAATCCTCATATAATAATAGTATAAAACTCAAAAGGGACATTAAGACAGATGTATTGACTGCCTTAGGTCATGATGTTGGACTAGGGAGATTATACACTAGGTTCATCTAGGAAAGGTCTGGTATACACCTATTGTCCCATGACCTTTCCTACCCTTTTTATCCTCTAAATAAATACATTAGGAAAGATCTTGTAAGGTGAAACAGAAGTCCATTAGAAAAACAGGAGTCGGTGGGTGGGAAACGGTACCTTATGCAGAGGACAAAGGAAACAATAACATGGGGTAATAGAGAAACTCTAGCAACACAGTATAGTTGGGGTGAAGAGTACCTCTGGGTGAGGTAGTCATCAGGGACAAAGTCAATTAGAAGGATAAACAGAGTTCCAAGTGTCAGGGACCTTGTTGGTCAGACTAAGCAATCTGAACTATTTGGAAAGCAAACAAGGATACCCTTGGAGGATTCCTGAATTTCAATCTAGAATCACACACTATACTCATTTTTTCAATTTTGTATGATGACTTGAGGGAAATATGCCAATGAAAAAATCAAGCTAAATCATTATATTAATATTTAGTCCAGGATTTGGAATATTTATTGCGAGTCAAACTAACCCGTTAGTCATTGCATATAAACAGGTTGGCTAAAATCAAATTTTAAAATGTAGATATCAATAGGTAGTCTCTGCTCTCAAAGGGCTTACAATTTTCCTGTAATTGTGTCACTTGGATCAGCATACACAGATCAGAAGCAGAGACAGTAGAGATAACTCCTGAATAGAGAAACTAGGTTAAGAATAATGGGCACAGATATGTCTCTGTGTGTATGTGTGCATGTGTGTGTTTCAGATAAGTTACTGATTTTCGCTGAGCCTAAGTTTTCTCAGATGAAAATGAGAACCATGGAGCCTTCCTTACAGGGTGAATAATGGCAATCCAATGGAAAGGAAGGAGGGATATTTATTCCAGGCAAAATGAACAAGAGAAGTAGAAACAACATATACAGTGCTTGTAAAGTGTATAATAGGCCTTCAAGAAATGAGAATTATTATGCTGTTATTCTAGTTCATGTTAAGTCTATACTCTGCCCTTCTGTTGCTGTTGGGAGGAGGATCTCTTTGCTTTTATAAGAGATTTTAGAGAGAAAAACCTGAAACCAATGTCACATGTAAATTTGGTATGTGTAAACTGACAGGATAGCTTCAAAACCCATATTGATAGTGTGTATTACAGTTTTCAAAGCTATGTCACAGTCTGATCTCATTAGATACTCTCAATGGCCTCATGGGAAGGAATACATTTCCCCATTTTACAGGCGAGGGCACAGAGAGTAAGAAAAATCAATTATTTGCTTCAAATTGTACAACTATTTATTGGAAACACTTGGGCTCAAAAATATAACATTTCCAAGTCTTTAACCTTTATGAAATACACACTGTCCATGAAACATGCCAAACTGATTTTATCATCACTAAGATGAACTTATCCATAGATCTATGTGCCCCAAAATCTCACTGTCTCAGTTCTTGGGTACCTCAAGTCTAAGATCCCAGGGCATCTGTCTATGAGTAGGATATTCACAGTGAGTAAACAGGTAATGCCATAAAAATCTAGGTGTGGGTTAGTAGAATCCAAATAAAGGATACAGAACATCACAACTCATATTCAAATATGTTAACTAAAGAAATGATTTCCTATTACTTAGAGTGAGGGTCTCAAAATGTTCCTGAAACAAATCTTGAAAGGTATTCCCTCTGTCTAGTTGAAACTTTGTAATCTTTGAACAGTAACTCTATTCCCTCACTCCACCTCCCCAGCCTCTGTTAACCATGATTCTACTCAATACCTCTATGAATTCAACTTTTCTTACATTCTACATTTACGTGATATCATGTGGTATTTGTCTTTCGGTGCCTGGGGGAAAAATGTTCATGTACCTCAGAAGTAAACATATTTTAAGCATGTACCCTATATAAATATATATTTACAGACATATGTTATTTTAAATTACATTGACACTATTTAGTTTTGTAGACAGAGCTTACACATTGTATATACTATAAACTATACACTCAAAATATTAATTTCTAGAGAACAAGATAAATAAATTTTTTTTTCTCACTACCCCAATTGTTTAGCATGCATATTCTTGGGCATGTACATTCTACTTTGGTAACCACTGACCTAGATAATCAAATTCAAGGTTGTTGGAGTGACAAAGTCCTTCATAACTTCACTGATGTGTGTAAGGGTGTGTGTGTGTATGTGTGTGTGCTTACAATCCCCACTAGATTTTTAACTCAAAGGGGAACCAAAAATGCCTTCGTATTTTTTCCTCTCTCTCTTCAATCTGTGTTCCCTGAGATCCTTTTCTATTTGGTTCACTGGCCCTTTCACTCCAAAGGAGTTTCCACTGTGTGGAAGAAGGAAATAGTTTCATTATATTTTGGCTTTGGGTTGTTTCTTTATTTAAAACCTTAGTTTAAGTGCAGACCAGAGAATGACTTGAAAAACATACCCTAAGAATGAGTTTTTCCTAGTACAGTAGACATAAGAACTCTCTCGGTAGGGGGAGTCAAAAAGAAAGTTGGGGAGGAAGCAAGAAAATTAGATGCTTGTAGGTTTCCGAAGAGGGGGCCTGATGTGGCAGTATTTCATGAGCAAGAAGGGCAAAGGCAGATTCACTAAATTTCTTGAGACCTTTGAGTGCAGCCAGGAAGTGGCTACATTTTTCCTGTTCCTGAAAAGAGTGTGGGAGTTGACTGAGGAAAAGAGTTGGTCGTGGCAAGGGATACTTAACTAAAAAGATGCATGGGCCATGCAGTGTTAAACTCAAGAAACTGAGGCCTTGAGAAGTGGACCCATGGGCAGATGCTCAAGAATAAAGACATTCAGAACCAAGGTGCAAACAAAACTGTGCATCCATAAGATAACATTGTATACAGACATATCCCCTGAAGGCCATACACGTTTCATGAACACTTGGGAACTGTGATGCCTACACAGAAAGAAGAGGGGGAGGAACAATCCTAAACGGAAACCAATGAAGAAAATCTAAAATCAATATGGTTATGTTTCCTATCTTCAAGTAGAAAGGGGTCATGTCCATCCATTCAAAAGAATGACTAAGATGAGATTAATCTTGCATTTCCTGGATGCATTTTCCCCAAGTTGGAGTGTAAGCCAGCTCTTTGGAGCTTTAGAACTAAGCATCATCTCTTCTTCCTTGCTGACATATGTTCTATTGAACATCTTTTCTCAAAATAGACCTGTTTCGCCCACATTGAAAATCTGTCAAGGCAGGTCTCTCCCCCCTTCCTGGTGATCTCCACAAGTGTTGGAAGGAATGTCCTGGCAGTCATGGACCTGCCCACTTACTGCCAGGTGGTGCCGATTCAACTGGGCCCAGAGCCCATATGGCATCTGTGGCTTGAGACATAAGTATCATCAGCCACAGTATTCCCCAAATTCTTAAAAACCCTCTGCTTTCTCAGTTAACACTGGGCTCATTGACATCTAGTACTGTTGCTTTTATTCTAGCTATATACTCGTATGTTTGAGTGTTTTGTTTACTGATATTTCCTCAGGTTTTGTTTCTTTCCTGTACATCACTGTAACGGCAGCACATTCTCCACACACTGAAAGATTCATTGTCCGTCCTTGAGCATCATCTCTACTGTCAAATGATAGCCCTCGTACACATCCACTGCATTCATCATTGTCTCACTATTTATGTTTTGTATCTCTCAATATTATCATAGGTCTTTAGTTTCTAACACCTTCAAATTAGCACTGTCTTTGAATTAGGCAAAATTAGATTTAAAATTTTGCTAAAGTACTCCACAACTAAGGAAGAACAGGGGCCCAACTGGTTAACATTAACTATGGTAGGGATATGATAGGAGTGTTGACAAACCTGTACTTGGAGCTAGCTTTATTTCTATTTAGGCTATTTCTCTTTCTCCATCCTTCCCTCCCTCTCTCCCCTTCCTCACTCTCTCTCTGTTCATATGTGTATATATATTCACATATATGTATACATATATATACACACACATACATATACACACACACACACACACACACACACACACATGCACAATAAAGAACTGCCTGAGACTGGGTAATTTATAAAGGAAAGAGGTTTCATTGACTCATAGTTCAGCATGGCTGGGAGACCTCAGGAAACTTACAATCATAGTAGAAGGTGAAGGGAAAGCAAGGCACCTTCTTCACAAGGTGGAAGGAAGGAGAATGAGTGAGGAGTGAAGGGGGAAGAGCCCTTTATAAAACCATCTGATCTCATGAGAACTCATTCACTATCACGAGAATGGCATGGGGAAAACCACCCTCAAGATCCAATTACCTCCACCTGGTCTCTCCCTTGACACATGGGGATTATAATTCAAAATGAGATTTGAGTGGGGACAGAAAGCCTAACCATATCAGTGTGTGTGTGTGTATTTTATTTCTGGTAGATGATCATGTTCATCAAAACCAACTATATAATCACAATATTAACTGAAATATCTGACTTTTAAGAACTTTAAATATTTTAGAGGTTGCCTATGGCTATACAAGTAAATAACTTGATAGAGCACATTCTTTTAAATATAAAATGAGAGGAAATAGTCTTAATTAGATTATTACATTTTCCCCATGGATGTGTCATAGTACATTCTAGAGGAAAAAAGTAATTTCTTATATGAAGATTAGAATAGGTATATTTAACAAGCAGGTATTGCTTGTGGAAATGCTCTAAGATGTTAGAAAAAAAGAATAAGATCTATTGTTTCATAGCACAATAGGGTTGCTATACTCAGTGATAACTTAATAGTACATTTTAAAATAACTAACAGAGTATAATTAGATTGTTTGTAACACAAAGCATAAAGGCTTGAAGGGATAGATACCCCATTCTCCACGATGTGACTATTTCACATTGAATGCTTGTGTTAAAACATCTCACATACCCCTTCAATATATACACCTATCTCATGTACCCCATCGATATATACACCTACTATGTACTCACAAAGATAGAAAACCCATTGAAAGAAAAAATTAAAAGAAAAACGGAAATACTCTTAGAGATTATGACAGGTAATATACTTCTTAGTGCATTTATGTATGTGTTTACTTTCGCAAGAGATAGACATAACTGTCAGCTTCTGGATACAGCTCAGTGGATAGTGACTTTTGCTAACACTTAATGGATTCCATATGTTCAATAAAAAATCATTATGAGAAAGTTCACTGAACCTTTACACAAACTAACCATGCAAAGCTCAACTCAAAAAGGCACCTAGGAAGTGAATGCAATACTTGCATATTTCCTTTGAAATGAATAAATACAAAGGCATTTTATTTTAATTGATTTAAGGCATAATAGTTTCTCTTCCATAAATAATTAAAATAGAAAGAAAAATAGCATATAAGGAGACCTACTGATATCAGGCACTGTCCTAAGTATATTATATACACTGAAATATCTATCAAAACAAGTCTATGAGAGACTATTATTAGATCTATTTGAGAGAAAAATTAACTGAGGCTTATGTAGGTTACCTTCCCATAGGTCATAGTAATAGTGATGTAATAAACCAGGAGTTTCACCTAGGCAGTATGCCCAAAGCCCAAGTATTTCAATCATTATATCAGACTTCTACATTTACATGCCACTGATTTTAATTTGGAAAGATAACTTTTTTCTAGAAATGTTTCTCTATAGTATTTTGTTCTAATACAAATGTTAATACCTTTAAAATAATAAAAGTGTTAAACAAGTTGGTGGGTAATAATCTGACATTCTCCCAGGTAAGGGGATTTCGTATAAGGTCTTCCTGTGGCATGGCCACATTAAAGTCCTCACTAAGCAACATGTTATTCAACTCTGTGACACTGGGAAGAGAGTATTTGCCAGTTTTAGAAAGCAAATGTTAAGAATCTAAACATTATCAAGAGGACGATTTTGCTTAATTTTGAGCTTTCAAGACTAAAGAAGTATATAAAGGAACGTGGGTATAGTTAAATGATTACATAAGGGTCCAGCCTAATCAAATCACCACTGAGGTGGCTATTATACACCAAACATACAAACAGAAAATTGTGGCTCATGAGAAGTTTAACTTAAACCCTTCCTATTCAATAGGGGATGTCTTATGACCAGGATGTTTGATGGTATCCCTGAAACCACAATGCCTATTAATGTTAACAGCCTACTTAAAAAACAACAACAACAAAATCTACACATATCCTTATAACTTTATTTATTTATTTATTTATTTATTTATTTATTTATTTATTGAGACAGAGTCTCGCTCTGTCGCCCAGGTTGGAGTGCAGCGGCGCCATCTCGGCTCACTGCAACCTCCGCCTCCAGGGTTCAAGCCGTTCTCCTGCCTCAGCCTCCCAAGGAGCTGGGACTACAGGCACTCGCCACTACACCCAGCTAATTTTTTTGTATTTTTAGTAGCGACGGGGTTTCACCATGTTAGCCAGGATGGTCTCAATCTCCTGACGTTGTGATCCATCCACCTTGGCCTCCCAAAGTGCTGGCATTACAGGCGTGAGCCACCACGCCTGGCCTATATCATTATTATTACTATTGTTATTATTACTATTATTCCAATGTTAATATGGTGTCCACAGGTTTAAAGTAGAAATGCTATTATTTAATCTTCTTGTGTTCGTATTTAATAAAGAAAAATATAAGCATTATGACAAGGCAGTGATTCGGACAGGATGTTTCGAACACAGGCATGTTGACATACAACTGGAAATGAGCCCTGATGTAGTTTGGATATTTGTCCCCGTTCAAATCTCAAGTTGAAATATAATCCCCAATGTCAGTGGTGGGGCCTGGCGGGAGGTTTTTGGGTCATGGGGACAGACCCCTCACGGTTTTGTATTGTCCTCAGTATAGTGAATGAGTTCTCATGAGATCTGGTTCTTTTTGAAGTGTGTGGGCATCACCTTCTGCCATGAGCAAAAGCTCCCTGAGGCCTTCCCAGGAGCCAAGCAGATGCCTGTGCCATGCTTCCTGTACAGCCTGCAGAACTATCAGCCAATTAAACTTCTTTTCTTGTTGAAATACAATGCCAAGTGTTGGAGTTGGGGCCTGGTGTGAGATGTTTGAGTCATGGAGGTGGATCCCTCATAGCTTGATGCTGTCCTTATGATAGCGGGTGAGTTCTTGAGTGATCTGTTTTTTTAAAAAAAATGTGTGGCAACCTCCCCCTGGCTTCTGCTCTAGCCATGTGACATGCTTACTCCTCTTTCATCTTCCACCATGAGTAAAAGCTCCCCGAGGTCTCCCCAGAAGCTGAGTAGATGCTGGTGTCATGCTTCCTGTACAACCTGCAGAATCATGAGCCAATTAAAGCTCTTTTTAAAAATACATTACCCAGTCTCAGCTATTTCTTCATAGCAACACATGCTAACACAGGCTCACCCTCCCCATCTATCCTTAATACTCTTGTTTTTCTGCCTATTTTATTCCTATTGTATCTACTCCTCGTTTGATGTTAAGAAAGAGAAATGATCTTTGCTTCAAAAATTCAAATTATAATCCTAAAAACTCTTTGATATAAGTGTTCAATTTAAATTAAAAGGCAAAACCAAAATAAGACTAAGCATAAGAAAATAATATATTTTTCCCTTAGTTACCAGAGTGATGTATTTGAACATTTTAAATGCTTTCAAAAAATTGAATTTCTAAACTGTTACCTCTACTTAATCCCACAGAGGTGATAAAATTATTGGCAATTGACTATCACATGGATAAAGTGATTGACAATTTCATTCATTTATTCATAGTTCCTCATTGATATATGTATCCCAAAGGTCTCCTTTTCTGCTCTCAAAGAGGCAAGCAAAGGACATGGAAACTGTAATAGTAAAAGCTGTATACTCTAAGGTGGACATTAGAAAGTCTCTTGGTTTACAGGTCAATTTTAATCCTAAAGACAGAATAATCTACATATATAGAAATCATCAAACAAATAGAATCTTTGCCTTATCAGTAGTAGGAAAATACAAACCTACATTTGTGTCCTGAAAACCAGCATCAGCTATATTTTAGTTGTTCACATACAACCAATATAATGTAATGGGTAGAAAGTGATCATTTTTCTCTATTTTGACCCTTGTCATCACTGGAAGAATATGGATTCCATTAAGGTTCCCACATTCATTACCTTTCTCCTCACACAGAAATTCAAACATTGAGAAGTCTCTTTGTGGAGAGTTTTATTTTGTTTTGTTCCTTTTGCATTAAAAGTTCAATAACATTTTCTCAAGTTTACAAGCTGAATGAACAAATGGCCTATTATAATTGCATTTCATATTTTGGGCCCTTAAACTTTGAAATCTACATTTCCAGATAGAAAGTTAAAAACAGGTGGAAATGCTGCTAAATTATTTGATGAGTTTCATATTTGTGATGCTCTCATTTTAGTTATATTAAGGCAAAAAATCAAAATAAAATCCCAAGGCTTGGAGTTTGAAACAAGCGGTGAAAGAGAAGGAAGCATTGATAAGAGAGGCAGGAAAGATAGATTTAATGGCATTTTTTGTTTTAAATAATGCTTAGGAAGAAAAATTATGTTTATTACACTCAGTTTATTTCCCTGTGGAAGAACAACCTTTTCCTCTCCTCAGTTTGGAACTCATACTCTTTGCCACATTACCTGTGGGAAATTGACTTGAACAGATGTTTTGGTTTCATATTAAATCTACAAATTGTTTTGCATAATTCCCTAGTGCCCATCTACTATAATTTTTATAATGTCTCTACTCTTCGTTTTTTACATACTATAACAAAAGAGTCAGAAGACATAGTGCATAGTCAATAATTGGCTCACTGAAATGCTTAGAGTTTATATATTTGTAAGACCACACAAAATGTCAAGCACGAACCTTTCAGTCATCACAATCTTTATTAATACTTTCTTGAAATTGACACTTTTTTGGCTTCATATGCCAAAAAATGAGAGTAATAATTGACCTTGTGCTTTAGGACATGTTTCTTCTTAAATGCTTTTTGTTTTAATATTGGTAACAATTCTACTACTAATAATATCTATGGTTTGTTGAATGTTAGTCTACATAGATGCACAGATACATGGATATAGATGACAGATAGATGACAGAGAAAGAGAAAGAAACAGAAATATTTTTACTTTGAAAGAAATACATTATCTCTCCCATCCTAATAACCACCTTTCAAGATAAGTTCACATCTTATTATTAGAGATGAGAAGATTTAGTTTTAACAATAGTGTTTGATTGAACTTGAAATACACAGGTGTGTAAGTATTAAGACATTCCTAAAATCTTTGCAGATAATTAGAAAGAGTCTAGCAAACTTTATCTGTAATTAAATACACACACACACACACACACACACACACACACACACACACACACACACACTTAATTTGGAATGTGCTTTAGTTTTGGGGTATTTTTTGACCACTCTGTTCCTTGTCCCTTGCCTGTGATTAATGAATATAGAGTGTTCATCTATTGACACTTTTATCCACTATCTCTGGAGGACAAATGTGAAGTAGTTGCCAAGACTCTAGGCAGTTCCGCATATCATTAAAATAAAAATTTACAGGTTATTTATTTCCATGAAATATGACAATAACAAATTGGAAGGCTGAGGGCTAATTTTACACATAATTTTACAAATCCGTTTGTTAAGAATGAGCATACAATTTATACATTGACATTCTGGTAGTTCATCAGTTAATAAAACTAGTGAAATGGAAGAATGCATTGAAATTTAAGTATCGATATCTTCACACATTTGCTGACTATATTAAAACAAATACATTGAACTGAGTGGTTCCACCTCCTAACAATTTATAACATCTTCAGTTTCTGCCACTAATATTTATCATTTATCTTATGAACAGGTCTGTGCATGTAAATAATAATAAAAATGATAATGAGATAAGTAGACATAACTATCATTTATTAAGTATATGATATAATGCCAGGCCTCCTACATATATCATCTCATTTACTCCTTACAATGAACCTATTAAGTAGATGTCACTGTACCTATTTTAAAAATGAGGAAGATAAAACTTACAGAAATTTAACATTTTGCCCAAGATTTCAAAGCAAACTAAATACATGAGTAGGGATTCGAACTGTGGTTTTTGTTTTTGTTTTTTTTTTCATTTGGAGGCCTCTGCTCTCAAGTATGCTTTTTAATTTTTCTCTTGACACATATCATAAGGTTTATTCTCATTTTTTTCACATCTCTGGGCCTCTGCTCTTACTAGTTCCTTATCCTGACTCATTTCTTTAGATAGTAGCATGTTTCATTCCTTCACTTGATTTAGGTCTCTGCTCAGATGTCACACTCTCAGCCTCCTCTCCTAACCATTCTTTCTAAAATACTGCTTCCCTTTTTCCTTTACCCTGATTTTTTTCATAGCACTTTTAATCTGATATTGTATCATATTTATTGGGTGGTTTGCCTCCCCTGCTAAAATGTAAATTCCACAACAAAGGGACGTTATTTTCTTTATGGATGGATACCTGGTACCTGCAACAAAACCTGGCACAGGCTGATTGGCAAGTATTGGTTGAATAAGAGCAAAAATAAATGACCACTGAGGTTTACCCTAAAATTTTTAACTATCTTGATGTATACAAATAGTCTATGAATGTAACCAAACTATGTGGACAGAGGTTGACTGGGTCTCAAGTTGTGTGCATGTGTGAAGGGTGAGACATTTTAGAAGAAGTACCTATGCTGGATTTTGAAACTCTGAAAGGATAAACGAATGGAGGGAAGAAATAGTAAACTATGGGGTACTTGAGAACAAGAAAAGACAAAAAAATGAATGAAAGCCACTGCCATTTCCTGGAACACAGAGTTAGGAAAATATGTTTTCTATATTTGGAGAAATACTCAAGTCAGGGGAAGGAGAACAGATGACTGCCAATGAAGGGACCTCAAAGCAAGGTCTAATTGGGATTTGAAACAACAGCATGCATTCACTTGCAGTTCTCACAAAGAGGAATACTATGTTCAACTGATTCATAAACTTGTAATACGTCTTTTAAAAATCCCTATTGCTATTAGAAATGATTATGGAAAGCTTTCAGAATGGAAGTTTTATTTCTATTGCTGGTAAGGGGTGCAATAAATTATTCATGCATGACCGTAACTGCAAGGAAATGGGCATAAAGAGGTGAGGTAAGTAAGAATAAGTGCGAGTGCATATATAATTACTAAATGGAATTGGGTTGACAATTTTGATACAAAAAGGCTCTCTGGACCCCAAGTTCAAATAAAAGACCTGAAGTGATACATTTATTCCTTATCCCTTCAGTCTCCATTTTCTATAAGTGACCCCCCTCCACAAACACACCATTAAAACTGTACAATCTATGACAACAATGGGAATTTATCCAAGATGTAGACGTAGAAGTGATGGGTCAAGTTGATCCACAGTTCACATCAGATACCATTAACTTTTCATAGCTCTTTACCTCATCTAGTATAAGGACTCAAAAATATTGCTTGAATGAACCAGAAAATTGAAGGTATCAGGCTTTAGTGATACCTAACAATTAGTTGGATGAGATTCTGCACTTGAAAGGCATTTGGTTTTTCAGGAAGAAAGATTGTTTTTCAGTAATTTTTGTATTCTTACTGAGGTGTTCCTTACACTGTATTCCATCCCTAACAAAATGCTATTTACTCATTATCAGTTGTACTGTATCTTGACATCTAATTGGCAACACAACGCATTTCTCTATAAATTATCTCATTTAAAGAGTTACTTTCCTAGTTAAGTGTATTTAACAACTCAGATTCTGACAGTTTCTTAATAAACATTTTTTTGTATTTTTAATTAAAATCAGCAGAGTATACACAAATAGAAACACATTAAAGAAAACTATGCATTTTAATAAAACAAATGTGCAGGTCCAGAAATGTTCATAGAATCTTGATTATATTTACCTTTAGTATTATGCCAAATGTGACCGGTCATTTTTCAAATTTGAGCATGGATTGTTTTTTTTCTGCCTAGGTCAAATAGTCTAGGAGTTCAAAACAGGTTTTTAGGGAGTTACTTAAGTCTATAGAAAATTATACTTTTAGGAAGTGTTGTTGTTATGCCAAGTGGGAGAAATGTAATAATGAAATATAAAGTTTACAAATTATAGTGCCAAGGTTATACAATCACTACATAACTGAAAATAAAATTTAACTGCCGTGTACATCATTTATCTAAATCAAAGTTACCTATGCTTAATTTGAAATCATTGTAATAATGCTAATAAATGAAAGAACTGAATTGGTTTCTACATTAAAATGTACAAGTAAAGCTACTAAGTGTGCAGCTGTACTTTTAATATGTGCATTTATTGTAGTAAGGATAGAAATTGTTGATTGTAAATGTAAACCTTATGTTCTATAAGGAATGATTTATTAAAAAGGGAATCTATTACAATCAATAATATCACAAAATTTTAAAGATAATAGATGTTTTTCATCCAGTTCAAAATGCTTCACCATGTGGGCTTTTTAATCATATCTTTTAAAACTTTTGTGTCCGTTAGAAGTATAAGTTAGGTAAGTTTCCTAAGTTAACTGAAATAAAAACACATTGAATTTCTTAAAATCCTAGCAAAATAGTGTAAAATGACATACCTATAGTCTTCTCTGGCACATCTTTATATGAATAACGTGAATCATGTATAAATATCCTTGAAATATGTCTTTCGTTTACACTGCCTCAGGCTCAGGCTACCTTCCTTTTTTTTTTTTTTTTTCCTAATAGAGACGGGGTCTCACTGTGTTGCCCAGGCTGGTCTTCAACTCCTGAGCTCAATCGATAATCCCACCTTGGCCTCCCGAAGTGCTGGGATTACAGGTGCGAGTCACATCGCCCGACTTTCAGGCTGTCTTCTTGATCACAAAATTACTGATTTCTTTTTCAAATGGAAATGTATTTTCTAACATAAAGTATAGGTTAGACAAATGCACACCAAATGTTAAATTCCCTTCTCTGTTCATTCATCTCTGTAATTATGAAGAGACAAAGTTTAATAATATGAAACCTGATGAAGAAAAAATAACCCCATAGTTTATGAATGTGCATTCCCCATAGTGAAAATAGCTCTTGGTAACTTAATTTTTAATTTCAATTATGTATTTTATATAAGGAAAAATCACAAAATAGGCTGCTTAGTGTAGTGTTGAAATATAGTGTAATCATAGAATGTAATTTTATTTTAGAGAAATGTTTAAATAATTTAGAAAACTAAAAAATGGCCTACTTTTTATGATGTTAAATATATGGAATGCTGAATTAAGCGAGTAAATTTTTCTTGGCAAATAGTAGACACACTAGATACAGCTGAAGTGAATGAATGTATAGAAAATCAGTTCCTTAAAAACTCCTCAATGATGCTATTTAGAATCTAGTGATAATTGAATCTTAGTTTAAAAGTGAACTAAGATAACTAAAATATTTTCATGTGCTTCTTTATATAATCAAGGCATAGGAGTTAAGGGTTTCCTGTCATTGACAGCCCTAGAGAAGTTACGAAAGACAAATATGAGACTTTAAATGATATCTGACATTTGGGGGCACTGCACTGTCATCCTTTTAAGCAAACTAGATTCTCTCTCCACCACAAACAGATAAGTGGGAGATGCAAGTACACCTTGCTCTTTAAACTCTGGATCTTTGTATTCACAGGACAACATTCGATAAGGCCATCCATCCATTGTAATGGTGATCATGAAATAATCTAAGTTTACTTTTTGAAGTAATTTCGGAAATGTAGAAAAATATGTTTCCAGGAATTTTAGTATTGGGTAGAAATATATGCTTTTCTGCAAGTGCAGTATAAAAGTATGAAAAATAGGATGGAGTAACAGGAAAATAAGTTTTCTTAGTTGAGCAGGTTATCTAGGCATAGAACTTGAGTAAGTAAATTCCCCCAATAACTAATCTTAAGGTACACTTTTCACATAGAAGTTAAATCACATAAGGATACACTCTTGCTCCTCTAACTATTAAACCAAGGTCCATAATTTTTTTTTTACTTAGTTTCCACTCCCAGAGATATGAAATATAGATTCTTGACCCCAAATGAATCTTAATACATGGATAAAACACTTCAAAAAGTATAGTTTCTTTCCTGTTTCACCAGCCACCTGACCAAATCACCTTATCACTCCTTAATTCAAAATTGATTGTGCTCTCTAGTCTAGACTTCGAGTGAAAAATATTTCTTGCCATTTGTATTTTTCTTTAATTTCCTAGTCCACTTTACTGGTCTTCTCATTATATATTCAGAATAAAAGAAAAGGACCACAAGAAGAATATCCATTATGGTACTATATGAAAATGTGGCATGAATATGACTTGACTAATCATACAAGAATCAGTAACATCACACTACTGTCCACAGATATTGGTTTAGTCAGATTTCATTGGTTTAGTCGGGTCATCGAGAAACCTGCTTGAAATTAAGTGGGAAGGTGGGCACAATGATAATCAAATTTTATAACATAGCATATTGAAATAAATCTGAAGCTGACATTAATTGGAAATGATTGAGAGTAGTAGATCCAAATAGCTGCAGTACCTTGAGCAGCAAGGGATGAACTGTAATTGTCATAGGCCCTTTACTTACGCACTGAGGAACAACTCCACCAAAACTTCATTGCTCCAGAATAAAAATACACTATAAAAGGAGAGTTGCAATGCCTCTTTCTTGGTGAAAGACTTTGGGAAGACTTGGGCAATAAAGAATACTCACAAATTGTGAGTTTAGTTTCCTGAAGTCTTTCCCCTTCTCTCTTATATATTCCCACACCACCACTAGATTTATCTTCCTAAAATAGTTTTAGAAACTTGCACAATTGAAAATACAAAATTGACAATCAGACTAAAAGAAGGTATAATAGTTAGATCACGCATTCATGGACCTTAGAATGGAACACAGTGGTCAATGAATCTAAGAAACTCTCAAATGTAGAATTCTCATCTAAGCATCCCTAACAGATGACAAGTCAATTTTGGCTTAGATAGTTTCAGCTCATTGCTTTGTGATGTTCAAAATACTACGGAGAATAGCTACAAGGAAGTTATCTCATAAAGTATGCTGAAACATTCTTTCCTATACATTTCATCATTTGGTCCTATTATAGTTTACTAGATCAACACAGAATGAATTTTCCCCTCAAAAAATATATGAATAAGGGAATGATACACATCAGAAAAGGTACATTTCTTTATTTTGTTAGCTCTTTTTCATTACTTTTAGCATGGCTGGCAAAGCTCTCAATGTCATGCCTTTGTCTACTTTCCTATTACAGAGGCATTGTTTTTTTTTTTTTCCTTTGTCCACTCCCAAGCCACACATACTACTCTTCAGTCCTAAATATGCTCTTGACTTTTGTCACTATGCCTTTGTTCCCTGTGTCAAAGGTCTTCCATGTTCTAAATGTCTTCAAAGACTTCTTACCTATTAAGGTTGGTTCTAATGACATCTCCCTGTGCAATCCTCCTAATTGCATCTTTGTTGGCACACACACATACACACAAATAATATATGCCTTGTTCATAAATCACACTTTATTCTGCTTAAAATAATTCTTTACATCTTGTCCATGTTCCTCTCCCTAGTTCTGTAAACCTTTTGAAAGAAAGTAGGATCTATACCTTAAGGTCACCTAATTTTTTTTCTCTTAAAAAAAAAAAAAAAAAAAAGACCATATGCCTATATCAAAGGGGGGAATTAAATGCACATAGGAAAATACTGATTTTGTCCATTAGACTTCTAAATCTATACATAAGAAGCTTTCATTATTCACATATATTCTTAATCATATTGTATATGTGGGGTGTGTGTGTGTGTGTGTGTGTGTGTGTGTGTGAGAGAGAGAGAGAGAGAGAGGACTAAGGAACCAAAAAGAAAGTAAGCCAGGAGCATAAGGAGGTGTTTTCTTTTTCTACAAAAAAAATCTAGTTGACCTGTGCACATTTTTTTCACTTTGGAGAAGTGACTTCTCCTGAAGTAAGCCCTAACAAGTGTTTACTAAAGCTAGAATTAGCTGACCACTTGCTCATTTGCTTACATATCCCTGAGGCACCATATAGGACATTGCTGATACTATGGAAATGACGTACAGAAGTTTGGACATTTGGTGAGTACCATTTTTTACTTTTTTCATTCCTTTCTCTATGTGAAGGAAATTTAACCATATTATATATGCTTTAATACCTTAACTCTCTCTCTTTAATGTGCGAGAGAGAGAAGAGAAGAGAAGAGAAGAGAAGAGAAGAGAAGAGAAGAGAAGAGAAGAGGTTAAAAGGACAATGAAAATAAATCAGAGATACAAGGATACAAAGAGAATTTCCTTTTTCTACTTCCAAAATCTAGTTATTCTGTGCAAAAACGTTAAGAACGAACTGTGGAAGAAAACTATGGTGAAAATGTTGCTGTTTAAAAAGTACAATAAAACAGCCCATCATAGAGGAGAAAAAACACCGGCCTAGGAGGAAAACTGCCTGTGTTCTATCACAGAGCTAATGCTAACAAGCTGCTCATTGACGAAAATCTCTTCCCTTATATCAGACTCAATCTCCTCATTCATAAGATGAGAAATTTGGACTGGATTATCACTGAAATTTGCTCCACCTCTAAAATGACTAGGGTTCCACATTCTGGTAAATGAAACAGAGTAATTTTTAAAATTAAAGATATTATCACAGGTGTGTAATCTTGCCTGTTGAGCAAAAATTAAGACTATTTTCAAAACAATGTGACATTCAATTTATAATAACCGATTCAAAAAGTGTATTTAAAAATAAATTATAGCTAGATAGGAGAAATAAGTTCTAGTGTTCCATAAGACTGAATGGTGACTGCAGTTAGCAATAATATATAGTTTCAAATGGCTAGAAGAATGTTGAATGTTCCCAACACAAACAAATGATCAATGTTTGAGATAATGGATATGCTAATTACCCTGATCTGATCACTATACATTACATATATAAAAACATCACTAGATTCTCCGTGAATATGTACAATTGTTATTTATCAATTTAAAAAATTCTTCAAAAGTGAACAATGTAAAATAGTAGACTTGATACGAGGTATAAGGAGAACTTCCCAATCAATTTTGGAACATAAAACTTCATTTCCGAGGCAAAGGAAAAGCTTGACATTTTTATATAATTCCTTTGCCAGAATCCAGGGGATCTACTGTCTTTCTGAAAAATGCATAAAATCACAGTATCATGATACTTTGGAAATTTAGGAGGCTGTTATACTGGGTTTAGTCCTGTCTGTTTGTATCCAACAAAGAAATCTTTCTTTTTCTCCAACCCTCAGTTTCTCCATCTTGGAAATAAGAAAGTTAGATGTAATGATAACATGAATGTCCCTACCTCTTAATCTTTCAGTTTTATGTGACTCCGGTAAGAGTATCTTCTCTCTGATCAAGCAGTCTGCTTAGTGATTTGATAAATTAAATGATAAACTTCCATTTGCTTAAAAAGTGTTTTTCTATGTATTTGTCATTATAAAAATAATTAATTTTTGAGTATTTTCAGCATTGTCCTTCCAACTGCTAAAGAAACTCATGTCCTTGCCATTTTCTTCCTCAAAGAATTAGAAAAAGAAGGACAAACTAAGCCCAAAGTTAGCAGAGGGAAGGAAATATTAAGATTAGATCTGAAAAAAAAAACCAAAATTGAAATAGAAAACAATAGAAAAACCAACAAAACTAAGGTTTTTAAAAAATATATATCAATAAAATTGACAAATCTTTAGGTAGATTAAGTAAAAAAAAAAAAAAAAAAAAAAGGGGAAATTCAAATAAGTAAAATCAGAAATGAAAGAGGAGATATTACAACTGGTATCCAAAAGGAATGAAAATGATTATAAGAAACGATTATAAACAATTGTATGTTAACCTAGAAAAAATTAATAAATTCCTTGAAACATACAATCTACCAACATTGAATCTTGAAGAAATAGAAAACCTGAGCAGGCCTAAACTAGTAAGGAGATTGAATCACTAATCCAAAACCTCCCAACAAAGAAAAGCCCAGGACCAAATGTCATCACTGGTGAAATCTAATGAACAGTTGAAGAAGAATTCACACCAATCCTCTTCAAATTCTTCAGAAAAATTAAAGAGAAGAGAACACTTCCAAGCTCATTCTACAAAGGGCATCATTATGCTGATATCAGAGTCAAAAAAAGACACTAGGAGAAAAGTACAGAACAACATCGCTGTTACATATAGATGCAAAATAACTCGTTAAAATATTAGCAAACTGAATTCAACAGTATATTAAAAGGATTATACATAACCATGTAGGATTTATTCTTGGGATGCAAAAATGGTTCAATTTATGAAAATTAATCAGTGTGATACAGAACATTAACAGAACAAAGGCTAAAAATCTATGGTCATCTCAATAAAAACACACAACCAACTAGGAATAGAATGAAAATACTTTAACATAATAAAAGCCATATATGAAAAACCCACAGCAAATATCACATTTAATGGCAAAAGACTGAAAATCTTTTCTCTTAAGATCAGAAACAAGACAAGAATGCCCACTTTTGCCACTTCTTTTCAACATCATACCAGAAGTACTAGCCAGAACAATTAGATAAGAAAAAGAAATAAAATACATCAAATTTGGAAAGAAAGATGTAAAATTATATCTGTTTGCAAATTAGATGATCTGATACATAGAAAATCTTAAAACTTATACCACACAGAGACATGGTTAGAACCAATAAACAAATTCAGCAAATTTGCAGTATACAGTCATTCAACAGTTGTGTTTCTATATGCTAGCAACATACAATTGAAAAAGGAAATTTAGAAAACAATCTCATTTACAACAGCAATAAAAAGAATAAATAATTTAGTAAATTACCCAACCAAGAATGTAAAAGATGTGTGTGCTGAAAGTTATGAAATGTTGTTGAAATAAATTGAAGATGACAAAAATAAATGGAAATACCTCTCGTGTATCGTTTAAAAGCCTATATATCCAAATCATCTACAGAGACAGTGTAATTCCTATCATAGTCCCAATTGCACTTTTTACAGAAATAAAGTAAATTTCCTAAAATTCATATGAAACCACAAATGACTCCAAAGAGCCAAAACAGTCTTGAGGAAGAAGAATAAACTGGAGGCATCACACTTCCTAATTTCAAAATGAATTACAAAGCTACCTCAGTCAAGACCACACAATAGTGGCATAAAGGCAGACATATAGACCAATGGAACAGAATAGAGATCCCAGAAATAAACCTAGCATGATCTTCAACACAGGTGCTAAGAATACACAATTGGGAAAGGATATCTTCTTCAACAAATGGTTCTGGGAAAACTGGATATACACATTCCAAAGAATGACATTGGACCTTTATCTTAAATCATACATAAAAATCAACTCAAAATGAAATGGAGTAAACACTTAAAATAGAATATGAAACTATGAAACTCATAGAAGAAAACATAAGGGAAAAACTTCCTGACATTGGTCTTCACAATAATTTTTTTTTATATATGACACTAAAAGGACAACCAACAAAAACAAAAATAGACATGCAGAAATATATCAAACTGAAAAGCTTCTACACAGCAAAAGAAACAATCAACAGAGTTAAAAGCAACCTATAGAATGAAATAAAATGTTTGCAAACCATATATCTGATAAGGTGTCAATATCGAAAGTATACGAGGAACATAACTCAATAACAACAGCAAAATTTTGAACGACCCAATTTTTAAAATGAAGGAATTGAATAGATATTTCTCCAAAGAAGACATTAAATTGACCAACAGTTATATGAAAAGATGTTCAACATCACTAACTATGAGGGAAATGCAAATCAGAACCACAATCATACACTACCTCATGGATTAGGATAACCATTATTTAAAAAAAAAAAAAAAAAAGCCACAGTGCATTACATGTGTTGGTGAAGGTGTAGGGAAATTGGAGATAGAGACTGCTGGTGGAAATATACAATTTTGCAGCTTTTGTGGAAAACAATATGGAGTTTCCTCAAAAAATAATTACCATAAGATCTAGCAATCCCCCATCTGGATATTTATCCAAAAGAATTCAATTTAGGTTCTTGAAGAGATATTTGCATTCCCATGTTTATTGTAGCATTTTTACAGTAGCCAAGAGGCGTGAGCAAACTAAATGTCTATTGACAGGGGACTGTATAAAGAAGTTATGTTATATACATACAATGGAATATCATTCGGCCACAAAAAGGAAATCCTATCATATACTACAATGTGGATGAATCTTGTAGACATTTTGCTAAATAAAATAAGCAAGTCGTAAAAGGGCAAATACTACATGCATCCACTTGCATGAGGTATCTAAAGTAGCCAAAATTATAGAAACAAAAAGTACAATGGTGGTTGCTAGGGGCTGGGAGAGGGAAGAAAGAGTGAGATGCTGTGCAATAGGTATAGAGTATCAGGCATGCAGGATTAAAAAAAATTCTAAAGATCTGGTATGCAATATTTTGCTTATATTTAACAATACTGTATTGTGCACTTAAAATGTATTAAGAAGGTGGATTTCATTAAAAATAAAAATAAATGCTTCATTAAGAAAAAAATCTTTTTCAACACATACAATTCTTTGTTAATGAACTTAATCACTGAATGCCAACTGGTTGGGAAATGGTATACCTGATGACATAGAAAGTCATCAGACTGCTAACACAGTATTTGCAACTTCTACTGAGGGTGGGAGCACCAGAAATACATATATGAAGAGATAATAAAAGTCCAAGGCAACAATATAAGATGTAGCATAAGTGACCTCGTAATGAACTGAAATAGATATTAAGTTGATACTAAATGTTGTATATTAACAGCAGTGTAAGATCATTGTGAACTAGAATAGCGTAGCATATCTTTTGGACTAAGGTAAATTATTCCAGGCTTTAAATTCCAAAATATTTAGAGAGTAAGAAGAAAATAGAGAGATCATTCAGGCAACAGTTGCAACGAAAGTAGAATTGAAGGCCAGAAAGAGCTCAGCATGCACAGGGATAAAACAGGAAGAGCCCAGCGCTAAGGATTCACTCAGGGGAAGGGTGGGTGATAAGACTGAATGCTTAAGTTGGTATAAGATGGTAAGATATCTTAAATATAAATCTGATGTTTTAGTTTTTAAAAGAATTTTATAAAACAGGTTTTTAAATAGCTGTAGAGATTCAAAAGAGAAACGAAGCAGTTGTACCCCAAAGTAGGATAATAAAGATCTCTTGATTGTGTTACATTATAAATGTATACTCCATCCATAGTGTGATGCCAAAGAAGGAGGAAACAAGTAGTTTGTTATTTGTCTTCAATTTATGCTATGTTTCTTCTCTGTTTGAAGAAGTTGACCTGTCTGCTCAAAAGCCATATCCAGCAGACCCACCGATTATTTGCACAGTGATAGAATTTAAGGGTCAATTACATTTACGGACTAATTTATTTTCACTGGGTTTACTGATGACCCTAGAAAATGTAAGTGGTGACACAGGACTGTAAATGCTTTGTTACATTATAAAGCTCCTTCAATAAATTAAAAAGCTTAAGTGAAAATAATAATCTATCCAACTTTGAGTGGTTTCTCTACACTTTTTAGTGATCATGTACTACTAAGAAACCTAAAAAGTACTGCTGAATGAATCGTCAATTTGTCAATCTTTTGGAAAACTAATACCTTCTCTATAGCTATTGAAAATTCAGAGGCCAGCTTACAAGAAACTTAATCTATATCATCCTTCCTCCAACCTTACCACAGCCATGATTTTATCTTCATTTAAAGCACGAGATTGAAAGATGCATTGTGAGAGAAGTTCCGGTTTGCTACTTCCTTCATTGTTATTTTTAATCTTTGAGATATACAATAAAGCCTCATTAACCTGAAAGAAAGAACACCCCTCCAGAACACACAGTAATCAATGGCAAAGTTAATTGGAATTGAGTTCTTTTAACAATTCCGCCTTAGCAATTCTACAATGTTCGAGTGATAGACAGTTTTAATCAAAGCTTGGAGTATTTGAAAAAGAGACAAATAATGTAAGGAAGGAGATAATTTGTGACTAAAACCTCGTCTTTCCACTAAGGATTTCCTTTTCTTTAAAGTTTCAGGTTTGGAGCTGAAACACTTTTTGAGTAGAGAAGACACAGGATTGGACAGTGGTTGAAAAGAAGTTGGTCTGGGTGCAAATCCTGACTGCAGCATGTTAGCTGAGCCATCCTGGACAAATTACTTACCTCTCTGTGCTCCAGCTTCTTTGCCTGGAAAATGGGAATAATAAAACCTACTTTCGCCTGGCACATAGTAAACCTTCAATAAAGCAATCATTATCATTTTTATGAAGAAAGACTAAACATTTTTCTTGAACCACTTCTCCACGTTGTTTTCTAAAAGGTTAGAGCTCACTGAGAACCATAACCCCAGGCCAAGGCAGAGTAAAGAAAGATATATAATTCTTCAGATCTAATTAGTTATTTACGGACACCTCAAAATGACTATAATATTACCAACATACCTAAAAGAAAAGACAGGTGGGTCAGGCTAGTACATGTTTACTTCCTGCACTGAAAGCATTTTGATTGATGCTATTCTGACTCCTCCAAATTTTAATGGCTCCTGTTAACCAATTTCACCTGCACACTGAGTGCCTATTCCTCATCTCAGCTGGTAAGAAATTAAAGTGTCTCAGTACAATGACAAGAAACTACAGAGCAGGCTATTCATAGTTGTGAAAACAGTATGAAACAGCTATTATCATACCTCTATAAATTAAAATGTTATTTTCTTTCTACAGTTGTGCTCTGAGCTACAAGCATATCAACCATTCCTGGTGGGGTCCAATTCATTATTTCAGCAGACGTAAATAATTTTTACTACAGGCATTTGAAATTAGAAGGCAATTCAGCATTGGAATTGAGAATTGTCCGGACCACTGCTTTACAACCTTGGAATTAAGAAATTTGGAGGTGCCATTGTTCCCTCAGGTCATTTCCATCACTCTCTAATAGGTCTTTTGTTTTTGTTGGGACTGTTGTATTTGCCACCTTTGGTCAAATGAATCTGAAACAATTCTATAGCTAGAGCAACACCATGAAAGATTATTTTGTCACTGAAATGATGAGCTAGAAAGGAAACACATAGGAAAATCTTGCTCAGCCTTCTATAGCTAAGAAACCAATGTATGGAGGCCAGAAGAGTAGTTCAAGTTCTTCAGAAGCACATGAACTCTTTATTCTAATAAATTACAGAGTCCATATGTGGGAGATGCCTCACTGTTTAGTGAAATCATTTCATGGAATAATGTAGACCAATGTTTCTCATGCTGGTTTCTCCAGGTCTTAGAAATCTGAGGATTCAGTTTTAAAATCTCCTGGAAAATATGTGTATACATATTCTGGGTCATTCAGCTCAACTGAAACTGATAGCTGATTGTCGTGTTCCTGCTTTGTTGATATTTATAAGGTCTGGCTTAGTATCAAGCAGTTATGTAAAGTGTAAAGAATTGATGAGAATGAACATTATGCACCCTCCATGAAAGAAGACCAAATGACAACCAAATGTATGAAGAAATGTTAAACACAATTAGAATGGAAGAAAACAGGTACATGAGGAGTTAGTCAATGCTACCTAAGAATACAGATATTAACGTAGAAATATGTCCTTGAATAATTAAGTGACAAGAGTTAGACACAGAATATATAATTTCATTTCTATTTAAAAAGGAAAGTTTATATTAAATTCTATACATGTTATAAATATATATATTAAAACATGTTCATATGAGTACAGATAAATGTCTTGATGTGAATGGATGATTCACATGAACACTTAACGAACTTAAATGGGGCAAGGCAGAAATGTATCAGCTCTTTATACGACACTATTTTTAATTTGTTTTAATGAGCATGTGTTACTTTTGTATATCGGGAATATGTTTCTTTAAAAGTATAAGTTAAAAGGATTTTAGAATAAATGGAAGTTTTAAAACAAGCAGCTTGTCATATGAAGATTTCATACTAGTCTTTTTGGATTAATATTTTAAATAGGTTAACACATTCAGTAAAGTTTAATCTGCACAAATTGCTTTGTCTTCCACAGAGGATCTATGTGGAAAACAGAACCAAAAGCCAGTCCAAACAAGTAAAAGAGAAACTAAATGTAGAGTTGGAACTGATATTCAATTCTGGATTAGAAACTGATTATTTGAGGAATTGCCATACTGTTTTCCATAATGGTTGAACTAGTTTACAATCCCACCAACAGTGTGGATCTAGAACTAGATGTACCATATGACCCAGCCATCCCATTACTGGGTATATACCCAAAGGATTATAAATTATGCTGCTATAAAGACACATGCACATGTATGTTTATTGCAGCACTATTCACAATAGCAAAGACTTGGAATCAACCCAAATGTCCATCAGTGACAGATTGGATTAAGAAAATGTGGCACATATACACCATGGAATACTATGCAGCCATCAAAAAGGATGAGTTTGTGTCCTTTGTAGGGACATGGATGCAGCTGGAAACCATCATTCTTAGCAAACTATCACAAGAACAGAAAACCAAACACCGCATGTTCTCACTCATAGGTGGGAACTGAACAATGAGATCACTTGGACTCAGGAAGGGGAACATCACACACAGGCGCCTATCATGGGGAGGGGGGAGGGGGGAGGGATTGCATTGGGAGTTATACCTGATGTAAATGACGAGTTGATGGGTGCAGCACAGCAACATGGCACAAGTATACATATGTAACAAACCTGCACGTTATGCACATGTACCCTACAACTTAAAGTATAATAATAATAAATAAATTAAAAAAAAAAAAGAAACTGATTATTTAAAGGAAAAAGCACAGTAAATTCGATTCTGTTGTTTCAGTAAACCTGACACTGAGTTTTTTGTTTGTTTGTTTGTTTGTTTTTTGTTGTTTGTTTGTTTTTAAGACGGAGTCTCGCTCTGTCGCCCAGGCTGGAGCGCATAACTGAGTTTTTTAAAAAAAATTAATTCTGACAAAGCTTGAGATAATATTTTAATAGTGAATCACTACTAAGCAACTATTAAGTACTCAACATTCAATTAAGTCAATTCAGCTTTTGATGTTTCAGCCAGGTAAATGCTCAACATGTGTGGATACAGCATGTTATACTTTTCCATTTGTGCAGAATTTTCTACTCAAATAATGTTTTAAGTATGTCTAACACACACACACACACACACACACACACACACACACACACACACAGAGGATTATATATCCATATCCTTCAACAAAATCTGAATATGCCTTCATATAAATCTTTTGTTTAGGTTAGAAAAGACAATCTATCCTTTGGAGTGATCGATTGCCTATGAGTTTTGTCCCCCCTCAACTGCTGCTTAGTCCATAAACCGAACCTCAGAAGTTCTGCTGGAAGCTACAGTGGAAGTCTTTCTATAGTATTCCTGTTGCCAAGACTTTGGAGCTAGTAGTAGAAACAAACTGCAAATGTTATTTACACTTTATGTAGTAAAATGATAACCTGAATATAAGACTGGGTCTCGATTATTTGTTTATTTCCACACTCCAAAAGTCTAGATCCACAAAATGCAAACCTAGGATTCCATGAACAAAAGGATGTAAACACAAATTTTTATGATTCTCCTATCTTTCAAATATACTTATGAATAGTTTATTACTATGGGACAGGTATGGATAAGTGTTGGTTTCTTTATGTTTTATTTTTATTTTTTGTAGGTACATAGTATGTATATATATTTATGAGTTACTTATTGAGAATCCATTCAACAAGTATACAAAGATTGGGGATATTAAAACTGAAAAGAAAGACAACCTGGAAGTTAAAATGTTTGACATTAAAATTTACTAAATAGAAAGTTTGCAAAATTTCACAAACGATATAAGTTCATCTGATATGATGGATGCTTCCAATTGTAGAATACAGAAATTATATTCCTGAGTTTATATTTTAAAGTTGTGAGACGTTTGGCCTAAATATGTAAATAGAAATGATTTAAAAATATTAATGAATAACTTAAGATAAGTGAATGCTATTACAAAGCTCAAAGTGGATGTTAACAGTTTTGACTCACTCAATTTATTCTTAACAAATGAATTGTCTAACATTTCAATGTATATGAGATAAACATGTTTATATTAGAATGACACCAATTCACTCCTTACTATAAAGCTTCAATTATGTTTAATCTATAAAACCACTAAAGTTAGAGACTATCCATCACATTTTCACTATAAGATAAATACTATGGAGAAATTATGCATACATTTGTTACATTAAAATACTGTTAAAAGGATAATTTCTATGTGTGTGTGCATGTGTGAAGAATTATTCATTTCTCTATCCACTTGACTACTTGTCATTTCTCTGTTATATATAAGTGTAAAATGCAGACATACCAGAATTTTTGCATGCTGAGTTGTTGGGCTTTCTAGGTCTTAAAAGTGCCTAATTATTCTAAATTGTTAGATCATTAATCCTAGCCACAAAAACATCTACATTAATTTAAACCTTGGCAAACATTAAACAAGTAAATTACTAAAGTATGAACCATCATGCCCTGCTTCTCTTCTATTGTTTCTCAGCATCTTAAAGGATTTTATTTATGAAAACTTAGTAATCCCTTAAATATGTTTCTTCATTATATCTGAATTTCCCATTTGCTGTGTGTATGTGTCTGTCTGTATGCATGCATGCCCATGTGTGTAGGTGTATGGTGAGCTAAAGAGGCACACAGTATATACATTAGCTAGCTACAAGTTTTCTACCCAAATTTTCCCACAGGCCACACTCAACCCGTTCTTAAAATGTTGCTTAGGCATTCATCTTCTCCTTCAGGATAATGGGGGAAAATGGTTATGCTTTTTATTTTCTTCTTGTAGATAATTAAAATTTTATTATTCACTCTAGCATGCTATCGATGCTTCAGCGGATCCTTTAAACATCTGGCCTGCTGTTTAAAATGCATGGAGTGAACTGACGTCAGCCCGTGCTGATAATCAGAGGACCTTCAATTAAGTACCTACGAAGCAACCAATGATAAACAAGAGAAAAGACGGTGCAAGTTTGCCAAAGAATTCTTTCATAGTCTGATTCTCGAAAGCAATTAGAATCACTTCTTTTGGCCTTGGAATTAATGAATTTTCATTAAAATTTAAATTTCAAATGATTCCAAGGATATCAAACTTGAGAAGTTGAGCTGATTGTCTACATAATAAATCACACCACAGGAATATGTCAAAAAGACTAATGCAAGTTCTTTGCCATCCAAAGTTTTGTTTCTCCTTGTCAGTGCTATGTGAACATATATAATTGCTTTCTTTTCCTGGAAGCAGCTTACCCAAAGACCTACCGTTACTATACTCTGTATTTCTCTGTTTAGAATTTTTGAAATTATAACTCCAAGACTAACTGAAAGTAGTTCAAGTCTACAAAACAAGTTTGTTATAATAATTGAATGTGATATGACTTTTATAAATTACTGCAGTTACATTCTTCACACTATAATTTGCTTAAATGAGGAAATAAAGTTGAACATTCTAATATCAACATATCCTGTATTTGAAAGTGACATTTAACTTAATAACACAGACATTGTCTTTACTTGACAGAAAACAAAATACACTGGATGTTTGTGTATGTGTAAAGTAAGTGTTGTATTTTGGACTGTACAGAAGTATAACCATGAAAAATACTAAACATTTTTGGCCATAGAAAGCAACATGGGTGTTTTGAAATGGTAATAAAATTGAGCAATAAAGCAGAAAAATAATATTCATATAAAAGTGGTCTTCTCTGTGGAAATTAAATATTTTAATCTTGAATTAAAACAGCACAACACATAAGTACTAGGCACATTTTGTTCACTGCTTTACTCATTCTGACAAAAGTGTGTGCATGTTTTCAATAACAAATTTCACAGTACCTCTTTCTTTCCTCGACAGAGTGAGTCTTCTTTGTTAAGAAAAAAATCTCAACAGTCTAAAGAAGAATTTTCTTAAATATGACATATCCATATCAAGCAGCCATGAAAGAATGTTTCTAGTTCTTACTATAGTATTTTTCTTGCCATGTTCCTCTTCATAGGTGTACTTTGAATCAGACTGATTATCAATGGTTTAATTGTTCAATATTTGTTCCATGTATTAATACTTTATAAAGGATTTTGAGCCTGGGGCAAAACCTCTGTACTAAGTTTCCCCCATCCATCTATCTTTTCCAACTCAGCATTTCAATAGAACTTAAATCACAGGGGTGCTGGCTTATAAACAAATGTATAATAAATAAAAATAGAAGATTGTGGCTTTAAGATATGTTCAGAGACTGGGAGAAAGAGCAGAAGTCCCAAACTGACCATCAAACTCTTATAATGTCCATTTTATTTGCCCCACATAGTGTTTAAATATTTCAGTATATGGTCAGCTTGGCACCTATTACATAGCCCTTACTACTTCATGCTTTTCTGTTACCTGACTACTCATGTGTACATTTTGTTTTGCAACACCTGCATTAGATGCTGACATGTTGATTGTATTCTATTATACTGACACTGCATGCCTAGCCTCATCTCGTCCCTACTTTCACAACTGATACCTGGAGCCCAGTTGCAATACCATTTTAACTTCTGTAGAGAGCAGGGCGTTTTAGTCTTCTGTTTTTACTGTAGGTATCATGAAGTCCCCTATGTATTTGGGTGCTTAAGAGATAATAATAATGGACATACTTATGCAATAAATAAATAATGAACATACTTATGCAATAAATAAATCAGCTCATGCAATAAATAAATGACTGGAATTACTTTTGTGAGCACAAACTAATGCTAACATTTTTTGGATGCACAACATGTCAGTACATAGTTACCAACGATGGATGGATAGAAATATTGTTTTAGAAAGTCTGAGTTTTAATACAAAAATGGATGAGAGAAGGAAGTTCCTGAGTTTATACAGATCACCTATACTGGAAATTGGGATATGTAGAAATAAAATAAATTAAGCTTAATATTTAGTAATACAGTTAAAAGCAATTGAATACATAACCCATGGATTTTTCAGTCTACTACTTACAATTTCAGTATTAGCATGCTTTTCTCACTGAAAACATTAGAAAACTAGATTAAAATTTTTCAGACACATGGGCAAAGAATGTTTTTATCTTTCTGAAAGATTATCAGAATACGTAATAATTAGTTCGATAAATAAAGAAGTGACTCATAACAAAAATATAAAAGAATTCACATTGTGATCAAAGCAGAATAAGATCTCTGACATGACTTGATACAAAGAATACACTTCCAATTCACCCAATTTTTATTTTTATGTATAATACATTAGATACTTTCAGTGACCATAAATATTTATATGACATCTTTTTTTTTTTTTTTTTTTTTTTCAACTTTTGAGATCCAGAGAGTACATGTTCAGGTTTGTTACCTGGATATACGGCGTGATGCTGATGTTTGGGATACAAATGATCCCATTAACCAGATAGTAAGCATAGTACACAATAGTCAATTTTTCAACCCTTGTCTCCCTCTCTCCTTTCCCCTTCTATTAGTCCCTAGTTTCTATTGTTGCCATCTTTAATTTTGTAAGTACCCCACATTTAGCTCCAACTCATAATTGAGTACATGTAGTATCTGGTTTTCTGTTCCTGTGTTAATTTGCTTAGAATGATGGCCTCTAGCTGCATCTGTGTTGCCGCAAAGGATATGATTTTGTTCTTTTCGTGGTTGCATAGTATTTTATGGTGTATATGTACCACATTTACTTTATCCAGTCCAACATTGATGGACACCTGTGTTGATTCCATTACTTTGCTATTGTGAATAGTGCTGTGACAAACATATGAGTGCATGTGTCTTTTTGGTAGAACAGTTTGTTTTCTTTTGGATATATACTCAGTAATGGGATTGCTGGGTCAAATGATAGTTCTATTTTAAGTTCTTTGAGAAATGTCCAAACTGCTTTCTACAGCGGCTGAACTAATTTACATTCCCAACAGCAGTGTATAAGCATTCCCTTGTCTCTGCAGCCTTGCCAGCATTGGTTGTCTTTTGATGTTTAAATAAAGTCAGTCTGACTGGTATGAGATGGTGTCTCCTTGTAGTTTTGATTTGCATTTCTCTGATGATTAGTGATGTGATGCACTTTTTAAAAGTTTGTTGGCTGTGTGTATATCTTCTATTGAGAAATGTCTGTTCATGTCTTTTGCTCATTTTTTAAATGGTGTTTTATGAATTTTGTTTGTTCATTCGTTTAGGTTCCTTATAGATTCTGGATATTACACCATTGTCAGATGCATAATTTGCAAAAGTTTTCTCCCATTTGGTGGTTGTCTGTTTACTCTGTTGATCATTGATTTTGCCATGCAGAAGCTCTTTATTCTTTATTTTAATAAGTCCTTGCTTGTCATTTTTTTTTTTTTTTTTGCAATTGCTTTTAAGGACTTAGTCAAAAATTCTTTCCCAAGCCAATGTCCAGAATGGTATCTCCTAGATTTTATTCTAGGATTCTTATAGCTTGAAGTCTTACATTTAAATCTTTAATCCATTTCCCAATGCTTATTTTTTCGTTGACTTTGTTGACGAACAGGTGGCTGTAGGTGTGCAGCTTTATTTCTGTGTTCTCTATTCTGTTGCATTGGTCTATGTGTATATGACATCTTTTTAGGATTTTAAACCTGTTCAATGCCCTAACAAAATATAACTTTTAAGTGATTTGAAAAAAACTGCCTACTAAATCTAAACTTGGAAACTGCCTACTTAATTCTATAATGAGCAGGGTAACCTCAGCATAAATTTCAAAAGTTAGGCTAAACTCCGTATCTATTTGAAAAGTACCCATGAGCTTAACTATAATTTGAGATCACCCACCATAATATGGAAGTGAAGTAGGTGAGATTGGCTGGTTTGGGAATAGAGTTACAATGTTGTAAATTCCAAATTGGAACATATTGACCTGACAACTGAATAGAATATTTGCAATCAATATTGTTCAGAGATATTTTAGTCATTTGGCCCTTCTGTAACAGAGTCATAGCCCAATCCTTATCATGAAATACTTGGGACAAGTATCTGAAATGTTAAAAGTTTAGGGGACATAATTATGGTTTGTGGTGGTATCATATGCATATATCTAAAATCATGGCTGTCGTTATAATTGAAATTGTATTTACTTCCTTTTGACATGATGGCATTGAAAAGAAGAAATGATAAGTGTTTGAGATGGTAGATATCCCAATTACCCTGATTTGATCATTACACATTATATGCTTGTATCAAAATATCACTAGTATCTTAGAAATATGTATAATCTCTATGTATCAACACAAAAATAAAATCTAAATATGTTTCTTTAGAAAAAAGGAAGAATGTCAGATTTTTAAAGGGTAATAATTATTTTATATGTAAAAATATTTTTCTCATATACATAATTATGGTAGAATTGAGTGTTTAATTAATACAGTAAAATATTCTAATAGCAATAGATTTGTGGGCACCATAACTTTCTAGAAGCAGCAGAGAAAGTTCTATAACTATCCAACTGAGTTTTATCTATGTTATATAAGGGTTTTGAATGCTTTTCTATAGCATAGTTTGATCTTTTTTCATTTGAAGCAGTAAAAGAAATTTCAATGAAGCATTTTAAGTATGGTGATAGATTAATGACTGCATACAATTTCACTTATTTAATTTTATTTCACCAAATTAGTCTTCAAATCCTCCAGACCATCTGTGAATATCTGGTTGACTTGTCAGGGTGCATTTTGCCTGAGTTCAGGGGTGCTGTGAATTTCTCACTCCAGTTTAAATTTAGGACCTCTGAACACTGTTCCTCTGTATTTAACATCTGATGGGAAGTCTTTGATAAGCAAAAACACATTCATTACCTGCATTCCAGAAATTAAACCATCAGTAACATGTTGCTACATTTTCACCTTAAACTGACAAGGAGGACATTATACCAAGATGGGAAAAATACGTGAGCAAATAGGCTAATTAGGTGCTACTGGTTTAGATTATCAGTCAGCAGCAGGACTGTAGGTAGCCACAGGGAGTACAGGCAGGGGAAGAAAGCAGGCTTGATCTAGATTCAAGCATGAAACCAGCACTCTCGAACATGATGGTGTAATCTGGAGCAGATAAACAGAACCTGTTTCATGATAACATTTACGATTATTTAGGTCAATCAGAAGGCTAGGAAGCAGGTGGTCTCCCCAGTCCACTCAAACTGCTGAGGAAGGTGAACCATGCAGTTCATCAGAGGGCTATAAAGAGGTATCAGCACTTCAGTTTACCATATGGGCATCTTGGGCTCACAAAACCAAACAGATTTTTGGTATCAAAAATAGTATTGCAGCCTCTGTGGAAACCACTCATAGGGTTTCTTATCTATGTAACATTGACATAATAGAAACTTGGGCTTCCTAGAGCCCATTCAGAGAACAAGTAAATGGGTGCAGTCTAAAAAGTAAGTCTCTGTCACTTACATCATGCTTCCTGAGAATATCACTTGCAACTGTGAATTATGCTGCTATAAACATGTGTGTGCAAGTAGCAACCCAAATGCCCATCAATTGACAAGTAGATAAAGAAACTGGGTATGTATATATGCATGTGTATGTGTGTGTGTGTATATATATATATATGAATAGATATATGAATACTACTCAGCCATAAAAAGGAATTAACAGCATTTGCAATGACCTGGATGTGATTGGAGACTATCATTGTAAGTGAAGTAACTCAGGAATGGAAAAGCAAACATCGTATGTTCTCATTGATATGTGGGAGCTAAGCTATGAGGACGCAAAGGCATAAGAATGATACAATGGACTTTGGATACTTTGGGGGAAGAAAGGGGGTGCCGAGGGATAAAAAACAACATATATGGTGTAGTGTATACTACTTGGGTGATGGGTGCACCAGGATCTCACAAATTACCACTAAAGAACTTACTCATGTAACCAAATACCACCTGTACCCCAATAACTTATAGAAAAATAAAATAATAAAAAATAAATAAAATAAAAAAGAATATCATTTGCTAGGAGAAAGAATAAAACTTAATCTTGAAGATCAAAACAACCCTAGATGAGAAAGCAAATATATTACCTGATCTTTTTATTTTCCATCCTCATTTTCTCTTCAATGATATGTATGAAGACAAATAATAAGGTTAGAAAGGTAATCCAACTTGTTAGTAATTGCTCTCAAATTGATTTCTCTATTCTATTGGCATTTATCAGAATTATTTAAATTTCAAAGCACAATCTAAAAATTCCATGAGATAAATCTTATTGCAAATGAATTATATTACCATGGGCTTGATCATTATTTGTGAAAGTGACTTTATCTCTCTTGCTTATTATTAAATATAGTTTATGAACAAGGTGGCATATTTCCTTCTGTTTGATTGTTGTAAAGTACTCTGCATCTTGAGGGGCTGGGTGCTGATATATGTGCTATGATATGTAATATTAAAAACCCTTTGCTCTCCAATGACATTATTATTATTTGAAGTCATTTCTTAATGTTTCTAAAATATTTTTAAAACACTGCTCTTTTGAGATTTTAAAATTGTTATTTATATTGCAATATTTCATATAAATTAATTTACTCCCTAGGAGGAAACTATATAGTAAACAAAGATTTTTTTTATTACCTTTTTAAAAATAATGCCTTCTATTTGGGAAAAAAAATGCTTTACAAAAGAGGTTCCAAAAACCCAGAGGGGCCCACATTCATTGTGTTCTTTCTTGACTAACGAATTCCTTGAGTGCTGTTTCAAGTACAAATCATAGTATCTATCAATGTCTTACCCATTTTTCCCTGTTAGTGTTTCAAATATATTTTAATTCCTGTAAAATAATCTGGGATGTGGTAACAGATTATCACATATACATTAAGAAAATTTGGTTCAGGACAGGTCCACTGATAAAGTTTCCTGGTGTGCCCAATACTCTAGTAATTCCTTAATAGAATCCTAAGAGCAATTAGCTCTTTTTAGATCATCTTAGGTAGCCTGGAGAAAAAAATCACTCCAGGTATAGCATCCTTTCCTATTTTATCATTTCCTTTAACATCTAGTTTTATTATCTTAATGCTTTGTCATTTTGTTAGTATTTTGTATTCTTAATAATTTTTTGGTGTTTTATACTTTGCAAAGGACAGACATAGCCTGTGATGCAGACAGGGCTGCTTCTGTTAATGTTCTTTTGACAACAAAGATTCAGAATTAGCCCAATATCAACCTACAAATAAATGAGAGGGTTGGAAATAAGTGTAATGGTTCCGGCCAAAAATAAACACAAGGCCAGTCTGCTAAACTCATATGTTGCAAAAACGTACTTATTACTTCACTTAGCCTTTAAGAAAGACATGGGATGAATTGGGCTTTTTAAAGTAAGAAGGAGAAAAAAGAAGCACTCTTAGTTCCATTATCCAGTACTCCTGACTCTGCAATGTAGATTATTTCCTACTCTAACTGGCAAAATGGTGCAGGTTTTCGGTCCCTCGGTGAAAGTGACTTAGGAAGGGGCATTAATTCTTTCAATTCACTAGGGTGTCATTTGGCAAATTACTATATGTGAGCAATAAATCAAAGAGTTCGAAGATGCCTTGAGAAATTCTCCAGGATTATTCTCTTGCCTTCTGGTAAATTAGAAACTTACTACATTCAATAACAAGTACATATATATTTTATAAACATGGCTACAAAATCATGGAAGAACTATTATTATTTTACAACCCCTCTTTTTAAATGTTTTCCTAAACACGTATAGTATGTATGTATATTTCAAACTGCCAAAAATCCCTGGATTGCAAGTAAAATTCAACTATTCCACTTGCAAAATGAATGGGTTAATTGTTCTTACTTTAGACTCTTTCAAGTTTTCAAATAATAATTTAAACTGTTAAATATTTAGAACAAATATACTTCATTTGGTGACTTAATAGATAACAGAATAGAATTAGTTGTGAAAATTTATACTAATCAAAATAATGAGCTAATGTCATTTTGAATTGACACCTATATAAATTCTGATTTAAACATATTTTTACATCTCAAAAGAAAGAGCACAGCGTTAAGTATAAGAATCCATTTTAACCATAGAGAGGCATAGCAATATCTGATCTTATAAGGTTAAAAATGAGAACATTTTCATAATGATATTAAAGTATTAATTAGTAAAATAGTTGCTCGATTATATTCCATAAAGACAGACAAAGAAAATTTTAAGATAAATTCCCATTTAGTAGGTAAATATTTTTCCCTCAAACAAGGGAATACATAAAGACATGAAAAATTCTCAAACTTTTTCTTTTTATAAATAAGAAAAAAACCTCAACCATATAAAAACCATATGACATAAAAAGCCATAGTTCTAAATGCTAGCCATAGAAATACATTATTATATTATGATACTATTTATCTGTTCATAAACATGACCTGCCTCCCCAGTGCAATTTTAGGATCAATGAAGAGGAGATCCTACATCCTTTTAAATTCCCCCAAAACCCTAGTGCATGGGAACAACATACAGTACTTTCTCAAAATAAAAAGTGGGATGATAAAGAAATTGCATTTACTATGCAAGGGCTATATACAAAGGGAGATTAGTGAACTATTTGGAAAAAGAGAACGATTATTAATATTTACTTTAAGACATAAAGTCAGAAACTATAGCCTATGGGCAACCCTCATTTGCTGCCTGTGGCGTATGGCACACAAGCTAAGAATGGGTTTTACATATTAAATCGTTGGGGAGAAATCAAAAGAATAATAAAATTTTGTAACACAAAAATTTTACGATATTCAAATTTCTGTGTGTATAAAGTTTGCTAGGAACAAAACCATGCTCAGTAATGTATGTATTGTCTGCTTTCATACTACAACTGTGTTATTGAATAATTGCAAAAAAGGTGGCAAGCCTAAAATATTTACTAACTAGCCCTTCAAAGAAAAAGCCTTCTGACTCATGCTTTAGGAGAAAGCACATACAAGGAGGTAAAAATAAACCTTTTTTTTTTTTTTTAATTGCAATCAGATTCCGATTGGACCCTAAGAGCTCAATTGTGGAATCGGAAGGGGAAAAACAACAACAGCAACAACAACAAAAAACCGAAGAGGAAAAGAGAGCTGAGTGGAAAAAGTCTTTGAAAATTTAGTCCTAAAATTTATATTTACATTCTCATGCTCTCCTGAAATCACAGAAAGAGGGAACTTCTGCTTTAAGAGGACCTTTGAATAGACTGACGAGGAACAAAGCATTGAAGAGAGAGGAAGTGAACTCCTCAGAGAAAGCTCTAATATGAGAAACACAGTTCTAGAGAGAAGTTAATGTTACTTCATTTTTCTGTCTCATTTCTTTCAAGCTCTAAGCATGAGTAAGTGTTAACGGTAAGTAAATATGTATTCTCTCTGCCATTCTAAAAACAGAAGGGGGAGACCACTCGTAAAATTAAACACTGACTATAAAAATAATTTATCCATATGTAGGATTTTTTCAGTTGGAGAAAGCACTCAAGCCCACAGAATGTGTGCCTAGGTTCTGCGATAACAATGCAATAGAAACAGTCACAATTAACATACACGCACACAAACACAGAAACACATTTTCGTGCTTTCACTATAGTTACTTATGGAAAAAAATCAAATAAAATGAGGGCATTGGAAGGCAAACAAAACATGCAAATACTTATTTTTTGACAAAACTTTAATGTGTAGTATCACAACTGTCTGAAAATTTAACTCTCCAACAAGGTCGTTCTTGTGAAACCGTTGTTTATCTTGCAAGTTCCTACAGATTCTCAATTCTGTGCCCGTAATTTTCCTATCCCTCGAGCCCTGGTAAAGTTTTCATGGAAAAATATGAATTTTTTTGAGATTCTACATTTAATCTCTTAATTATTCTAAGGAAATAACATCTTTCCAGTGTTACAGATTTCATACCAAAAAAAAAAAAAAGTTATTTAGGGTTGGACGCAGCAGCTGACGCCTGTTACCTCAGCACTTTGGGAGGCCGAGATGGGCAGATTGCTTGAGACCAGGAGTTCGAGACAAGCCTGGGCAACATGGCGAAACCCGGTCTCTACTAAAGATACAAAAATCAGCCAGGCGTGGCGGCAGACACTTACAATCCCAGCTACTGGAAGACAGAGGCACAAGAATCATTTGAACCCACGAGGGGGAAGTTGCAGTAAGCCGTGACCGTGCCAGTGCACTGCACTCCAGCCTGGGTGACAGAGAGAGACTCCGTCTCAAAGAGAGAGAGAGAGAGAGAGAGAGAGAGAGAGAGAGAAATGTTATTTAGAACTAACAAGGCACTGTGCTGGCTGCTATGGGAGACACAAAGGAATGCAAAGTCATGGCCCTCCAGAGGATTATAACCTCAGCGGAAAGACAGACAGGTGTACAAGCAACTATGATACAAGGCAAATGGAGGTAATGATTTAAAAGAGCTAGATGGGGGAAGAAGGGATTACCTCTGGTGGGAAATTTTAGATGACTTAATGACAATGTTGTGCTCTGGCCATAAAGGAAGCATAAGACTTTTTTTTTTTTTTTGAGACAGAGTCTCGCTCTTTCACCCGGGCTGGAGTGCAGTGGCGCGGTCTCGGCTCACTGCAAGCTCTGCCTCCCGGGTTCACAGCATTCTCCTGCCTCAGGCTCCCAAGTAGCTGGGACTACAGGCGTGTGCCACCACGTCCGGCTAATTTTTTGTATTTTTAGTAGAGGTGGGGTTTCACCGTGTTAGCCAGGATGGTCTCGATCTCCTGACCTTGTGATCCTCCCACCTCGACCTCCCAAAGTGCTGAGATTACAGGCGTGAGCCACTGCGCCCGGCCCATAAGACTTCTTTAATAAGAGATGCAGCAAAGAACATTCTAGGAAGACATTATTACATTATTGAGGCATGAGAGGGTAGAGCCTTATCTGCCTCATTCTCAGATTCATAAACCATGGGAGGGGCCCAGGAATCTGCATTAGTAACAAGCTCCCTAGGAGATTCTGATAGAGGGGTTCTGCAAACTGCACTCTAAGACTGACAGAATATTTGCCAAAAATTAGAGTAGGGAAGAACAGGAACAAGGTATAGTGTGAAAGCTATAGGCTTGATGATAATAAAGTGAGAAAGCAAGTCTAAGCTTGTGGCAAAGAGTCAATGTAATTTTCAGTGTAAGGCAATGAATGCCTTACTATGTCAATTTGATATATTTACAGTTAGGTCAAATAGATTCCATTTGTATAAAATTCAAAAACTGGCAAAACTAATCTATGGTATTAGAAATCACGATAATGCTTATCCATGGGGGTAGCACAGAGAGATGGAAAAGGGGCAGAAGGGGGTTCTCTGAGGTATCATTAAGGTTCTGTTTTTAATCTAAGTGCTGGTTAAAGGGACATATTCAGTTTGTGAAAATTCATCTAACTGCACCTTTACATTATGCATGCTTTTCTACCGAAGTATATTATACTTCAGTAAGAAGTTTTAAAAATTAGGCTGAGTGGGTGTATTTCAACTAAAAGAAAACATCCTATAATTGTTATCTAATTAATCTCATAAAATTTCATAATAACTTAATACCTGTTTCAATTCTCTGAAAGCTATATAAATATGATACAATATAAGAGAAATGTTCAAAAACATTTTTGAGATCATTTTAATAGGGAAAATAACTTCTTAAAGCTTCCTTGCTAACACTTAAATCCTATGAGATTGTTATTATCCTTGAGTCTATTATTTGTCACTGTCTCAGCTTGCTATGCCCCTTCACAGTAAAATTTCTTGAAAAAGTTGTCTATAATCTTTGTATCTATCTTCCCACCTTATATTGTTTACTCAACCTACTCCCCTGGACTTTCCATATCCATCATTCAGTTGAAATTGCTCTTGTCCAGATCACCAAAAAAATTATATGTTGCCAAATCCAATAATCACTTACCTTTTTATTATACTGAGCCCCTCATAACATGCTAGGTTATTAATTACTCCCTCCCTTCAACACTCTGTTTGTATCTTTCATATTACCACACTCTCCTGATTTCCCTCCTAATTCTCAGTATTCTATATTGGATGTCCCTCTTCTATTCCACTTCTAAATATCTGAGTGTCTCAGGGCTTGATCTTGAGACCATTTATGTTCTCTTGGAGGTCTCTAGTGCCATGGCTCTAGATAGATACTTAATGTGTATCTCCCAGCCCTAAGCTCTTCTCTAAAATCCAAATTTATATTCAGTTTCCTAGGGTCTCTAATAAACATCCCCAAACTAGCATGTCCAAATAAAAACTCTTGATACTTTTTGTCCAAATCTGCTCTTACTTCAATATTCTACATCTCAATAAATGGCAATACCTTCATCATAATTGTTCAAGTTAAACATTTGAGAGTTAACACTGATTTATTTTCTTCTCCTACCAATTAAGCCTTGTTGACTACAAATCTGAAATCAGTCACTTCAATCTCTCCAGTACAATCGTCCTTGTCCAAGCCGCTATCATCTCTCACATGGACTACTCATTTAGTGACTGGTCTTTTTATTCCACTTTCACCCCCTACATTCCATTTTCTGTAAGCCAGTCAAAGTGAAGCTAATACTCTCCAATCGCTTGCCACCATAATTACAATAAAATCTAAACAATTTATAAAAACGAACGAGCCTTTATATGAGCTGGCCATTGCCTACTTCTCCAACTCACTCCTCCTCAATGTTTTAGCCGTATTGGCTTATTTTTGCTGTTGTCCCATGAATATGTTAACTTGTCTTTACACCAAACACTACGTATTAGTGGTACTCCTGCCTAGAATACTGTTCTTTTGATTGTTACTATAGGAGATCAATATATACCACTCCAAAATATGGCACTTTGACATAAAGATTACTTTTAGTTAGAGGCAAGAAAGAATCAATATAAGAAAAACGAAGCCTTCCTAGTACTTCCCTTGTCTAACTAAAAGCAGAAACTTCTGAGAAATGATAACTGCTATAAGCCCTCTCTCCTGGGAAATTGTTAGAGCCATGAAGAATATGAAAAGTTGATCTCAAGATAGACTTGGCATAAATAAACTATACTCCATGTTTCTCCCATATATTTACCTTCCTACAGTTTGGCAACCCTAAATACCTAAACCCCTGTTTTCTTTGTTTTGTCATTTCTCTACAAGTTTACTGTTCTTTCTTCAGATGCTATATAAACCCAACATTCTAACCACCCCTTTGAGTTACTCATCACTGAGTTTCTACCAGGTGTACGTGCACTGAATATTTTAATACACTTCTGCGGTTTTTCTCTTGTTAATCTGTCTTTTGTCACTCTAACTTTGTAGGACTCCAGCTGGGTAACCTAGAAGGGTAGAAGGAACATATTTTTCTTCCCCTACATCACAGAACTGGCCCCTTCTTGTCATTCAGATCTCTGTTTAAATAATGTGGCTCAGAAAAAAATGTCCTTGGTTGGGCCCGGTGGGCCACGCCTGTAATTCCAGCACTTTGGGAGGCCGAGGCGGGTGGATTGCTTGAGGTCAGAAGTTCGAGACCAGCCTGGACAACATGGTGAAACCCACATCTCTAGTGAAAATACAAAAATCAGCTGGGTGTGGGGGTGCATGTCTCTAGTTCCAGTTACTTGGGAGGCATAGGCACAAGAAAAGCTTGAACATGGGAGGCAGAGGTTGCAGTGAGCTGAGATTGCACCACTGCTCTCCAGCCTGGGCAACAGAGCAAGAGTAAGGAAGGGAAGGGAAGGGTAGGGAAGGGGAGGGAGGGGAGGGGTGGGGAGGGGAGGGGAGGAAGGAAAGAAAGAAAGAGGGTGGGAAAAAAAAAAAAGAAAAACATGTCCTTGATAATCCAAACCAAAGTGGTCATCCTGTCACAATATGTAATTTTACCCTACTTTAAAGTCTCTTTATACATATTTTTCTAGTTTATTTTGTTTTCTGTCTCGCGTAAGAGAATGTAATCTCCATGTCAATACAAATCGTATCTTGATTGTTAATTGCTGTAATCCCAGTGCGCCCAGAAATACATGTCCTGTAATAGGTGTTTGATAAACTTTTGTTGAATTCTGAATGTTAACCCCTTTGACAAGTGACCTGACATGATGAATAAAAAATTACACGGTTTAAGGATTAAAAATATTTCCATACAGAATTGTTTACTTAATTCACAATGGCCAGGACTTGCCAATGGGTATA
Organism: Macaca fascicularis; assembly: GCF_037993035.2. Lineage (NCBI taxonomy): Eukaryota > Metazoa > Chordata > Mammalia > Primates > Cercopithecidae > Macaca > Macaca fascicularis. The sequence goes on from NC_088395.1 coordinate 32,151,048, forward strand.
GAGCCCACCAGAAACTAGTGAACTATTTCTTAAAATCTCATAATATAAGAGGAATCATATTATTAACTGGCCACTCTTCTGAGTTTTGAAAAACATTTTACAACTTAAAAAAATGATTCAAATAAAGCAGGGAGACGAGTAATGCAAGTAATGCCAAGTATGACTTGTGTTTATCTAATAATGGACTTTGTTACTTATAGCCACATGGAATTTTAGGGCTGCAAACAACAAGGAGAGGTACCTCCTCTGTAATCACAGTGTTGCTATAATTACAGATAAAGGTTTGTCAGCATTTCCATTAAAATAACTTCACTAAGCTGTTAAATGTCCATTAGCCTAATATACGGCTTATAATATCTTAGCTAACTGCCTATTAAAAACAGCTAATTAAAAATGGATGTATTTAATAAAATTATGTAAATACCCAGAAGAAATCAGCCCTTTAAGTGTGCACATTTCTATAACAATATAAGTGCAAGCTTTTTTCCCCAGTATTTGAACTGTCTCTTTATATGCATTATTTTTAAAACTTAACCTAAAATGTTCCGGAAAGGGATTACATAACAATAAGCACAATGTTGTCATAAGAAGGAAGAATGAATGGCTTAACTACTGTGGTGGATGCTGATGAACTACTCAGATTTCCCTTCAATAAAGAACGTGTCCCGGCAGGTGGAAGGGCTGGTGGCAGATGGCTTTCAGCTCTCAGTTCTTTTAGGGGTTGTCCCAGCCATGAAGAGCCCCCTTGCACAAGGTCATGACTTATTTCTGAGAAAGATATCATCAAATGACTGATTAATACAGGAGTAGTAAGGCTTATTGTTCTCAGGACTACTCTGTAGGGCCATTCTAAGATCTGAAGCTTCCCATATGTTTGGTCAATTGGGAAACAGCTCCATGGAGGTGCCCGATGATATTGTAATTATCCACATAGGCCACATACACAAAGTTCAACTGCATTGACCCACATCTTGGCAAATGCTCTGTGATCCTTCCAACATGGGAAGATAGGCAGTCTTGAGAGGATGTCTACCAAGGCAATATTCCACCCACCTCTGTATCTTTAGGGAAGTCCCTTACCTTGTGGAAGACGGCGATAGAACATTTCTCATCTGCCTTTCTGGTTATGGTGAGACATGTTATGCTCCATCTCAGCTCCCCTTAAAGTACAGCTGCAGAGTATAAAACTACTTAATTGCAGGGTGAAATTGGCTTCTCAACAACAAAGTGCACACTACTTGTGTTGCCTGTCTTCTGGTCTCTTTACTTGTGGTATCATACTGTGGGACAAGTGACACGGGAAACTGACACCATGCTGATCATACTTTTGATGCCTATACAACTCTTTGGGTTGACTGTCTCATTAACTGCTGAATCTCTCAGCCTGCTTAACACTAAGGCTGTTATCGGGCCTGCATTACAGCTCAACTTCTCTTTCTATCCAATCCTGCTTCTCAGCCCTCTCTTGAATAGGTATTGGTCCAGTGGGTATTCCCTAAGAAGTATTCTGCATATTAAACTTTATTTTAGAGTCTGGCCAGGCGTAGTGGCTCACGCTTGTGATCCCAGCACTTTGGGAGGCAGAGGTGGGTGGATCACCTGAGGTCAGGAGTTTGAGACCAGCCTGACCAACATGATGAAACCTCGTCTCTACTAAAAATACAAAATTAGTCAGGCGTGGTAGTACTTGCCTGTAAACCCAGCTACTTGGGAGTTTGAGGCAGAAGAATCACTGGAACCCATAAGGCGGAAGTTACAGTGAGCCGAGATTGCGCCATTGCACTCCAGCCTGGGCAACGAGAGTGAAACTCTGCCTCAAATAATAATAATAATAATAATAATATTAATAATATTAATAACAAATAAAATAAAATAAAAATAAAAGTTAAAATGTTTTAGAGTCTGTTTCCCAGAGAACCCAACCTGTAACACCTACTCAGTATGGCAAAGCAACCAAAGAGGTCAAGGGCTGTATTCTTTCTCTTTTTATTTGGCTGTCAGGAGTTGCATTTTATTACTCTACCTGAGGAGCCCAGAGTGATTTTATATACACTTTCTCTTTTTGCAGTTTCATATTACATGTTCTTAGTTGCTTTACTAGATGACTGCTGAGCAGGCATCTAGGCCATCTCCACTGAAGTCGTGCAACCTCTTCCAAAACAACTCCAGCAGGCAGCCAGGTTTGGAAGTACTCTATTCCATTACATCTAAAAAGTATGCCTTTTGTTTTCAAGACGGGATCTCACTCTGTCACCTAGGCTGGAGTGCAGTGGCAGGAGTGAGCATAGCTTACCACAGACTTGACTTTGTGGGCTCAAACGATTCTTCCATCTCAGTCTCCTGAGTAGCCGGAGCTACAGGTGCACACTACCTCGCCCAGCTATCTATCTATCTAATCTGTATGTATGTATGTACGTATGTATGTATGTATGCATGCATGTATCTATCTATTTATTTTGTAGAGATGAAGCCTCCCTATTTTACTCAGGCTGGTCTTGAACTCCTAGCCTCAAGCGATCCTCACACCTTGGCCTCCCAGTGTTGGGATTACTAGTGTGAGGCACTGCACCTGGCCATTATTCCCTTTTATTATTTCCACTCATTTGTTTTATTGCTCCCTTTCTGAGCAAAGATGATGCTTTAACATCCTTTGTAAAAAACAGCCTTTGAGGTGAACATATATCTACTTCTCAGTTTTCCTGCAACTAGATTTTTTTACCCCATGGAAAAATAGTCTCAATTATAACTAGTCCTAAGATCAGCTCTTTCGGGTTATTTGATTATTCAAAAGTCCTATGTAAATTGAAGACCTAAAGGATAAAAAGATCCCTCCCAACCATACCTCCCCTACATGTGTGATGAAAGCTTCAGCTGAGCTAAATGGCCCCTTTAATTATATTTTTAATTTATACCTGCTCGTGAGGGCAGAGAAAATAAAGGAGCTCTCCAAAGGGATTTAGGCATGGGAGTCAATATTAGATCCAAAGCAAGGGTCATTCTGTTCCTGTGTTTCTAAGGGCTTTCTCATTTACTCAATCTAATATTTTTTAAGCACCTCTTATTGTCCTAGCTACCACCCTGGATGAAATGGTCAGAAAGCACTACATGTATTTGACCTCAGAAAAGTAATAGAAAGCCTATTCTGACTTTTTAAATGACATTTTTAAGAAGTCCTGCATGACTCCTTTCTATTATTTTATGAACATAGTCCATGGTGGCTTCCAACTAGCAACCTGTAAACTTAACCTAAGACTTCTATTTAATGAGTCTGATAGCCACCTGAATCAAAAATCTTTTTTTTTTTTTTTTTTTTTTTTTTTTGAGATGGAGTCTCGCTCTGTCTCCCAGGCTGGAGTGCAGTGGTGTGATCTCGGCTCCCAGGTTCAAGTGATTCTCCTGCCTCAGCCTCCCGAGTAGCTGGTACTACTGGTGCGTGCCACCACTCCCGGCTGATTTTTTGTATTTTTAGTAGAGACGGATTTTCACCATGTTAGACAGGATGGTCTCTATCTCCTGACCTCATGATCCATCCGCCTGCCTCAGCCTCCCAAAGTGCTGGGATTATAGGCGTGAGCCACCATGCCTGGCCCTGAATCAAAAATCTTTTGAATAGATAAGGAAAAAAAAATCAACAGTGTTGTGTAAGGGGCTCATAGCCACTTCATGGATAGAGGTAGCATACAAAGCAAAATAACAGGGACGTGCCACAAAACAATTCAAGACACTACTGGATTCTGTGAACCAAAACCTTGAAAACAGCACAAATCTATTCCAATACTTGGGAGATCAACCATTTAAAAGTAACATTTTATTTACAACTTCTGCCTGCTCTTCTTTTCTAGCCTGCTCTTCTGTGGCTGTTCATCGCAGCCACATTTGTAGGTTTAAATGTTCAGATTGCCTAGAAAGCTTTGCATATGCAAATATATGCATAATTATCTGGTTATGCTTTCTATCAGACTCATAAAACTGCTTTATTCTCTCCAACATTCTTCTTCTAATCTTTCATAAATAGGGCTGTAACCTAAACCTTAAATTCCAAATATTCTGAATTTTCTTTTTGTCTATAATTGTATTTTGTCAAGGTTTTATTTTACTAATATTTAAACTGAACTTTAAATGTTTCTGAATTTTAATATTGAAACCTCAAATCCTTTCATACTCACCTTAGGTAAGTAAAAAAGCTTTGGAGCTTGACTTAAAAGGACTTAGTCAAAGAAAGAGACGATCCAGTGAGTGAGCAAGTGCATGTTTGTGTATGTGCATGCGTGTGTGTTGAGGGGTTGTGTATTGCATATGACATCGAGAAGTGAGGGATGTGAAAACCAAGATGTTTCCCTCCCAAGGCCGTGTGACCTGATTCAGAGCTGCATCTCATTCATCTCTTAGGTCCCTGGTTGTAGTGCCTTTTTCAAATGTCTCTGCCCAAAGTGAGGGACATCTTTGTATTAAACCATCCAGTCAAAACACGTAATCTTTCTAATACATACAAAGACTCAGGATATGCCAAATACAGATATGCAAATGACCAAGATCTAATTTCAAAGATTATTACTAAGATAATTATTTGGGATAAAACTTAATAAACACAAGTAGTATCTTCTTTATAGATAGATTATGGTGCCAAATTGAATATGATTATCAGTTGTTTGCAATAGGGAACATATTTTCCACATAAGCATTGGATACTTAGTAGCTCAGTTGCCAACTACACTGCTGAATCTAACTTAAGCTATTTAGTAAGGACAATAGACCTGTTATTGGGATTATGGAATTCAGAAAACAGTAAATTCACTCTGAGAGCAACTGAGATCCTCTGAAATGGAGTCTTGGAAGGCGGGGAATTAATAACAGAGCCTTTGAGTATATAGCCTCACGAGTTGTAAATTGCTTCCAGAGGCACTCAGCTGAGAGGCGTGGAGAAGCTGAAATCTTCAAGCCACAAAACCTGGCCCCAGACTCTATCTGCTCAGTAAAAGGATCACTGTTTTCTTCCTCTCAAGGGATCCACATGGGCTAGCAAATGTCTTAAGTGTTTGGGTTATCACGTTGACTGTACACTCTTGAAAGGCAAGCCAAATTATTCCTTCCTAGACAAAAGCAAGAAATATATGAAGAAAAAACAACTCGAGAGGTGAGATACTTGCCACAAGTTTGGATGGACAACTCTTGTAAATTGAGCATTCATTGCAGAATTCATGCTTATTTTAAGTGTAAGTTATATACACACACACAGACACATATGTATATGCATATATATGTATGCATACACTTACACATATTTATTTATATTTAAGCAATTTTTATTTGCATGAATGTAAGGGGTAAAAGTGCAATTTTATTATGTGAGTATGTTGGATAGTGGTGAACGTTGGGTTTTTAGAGTGTCCATCACCCAAATAATGTACCTTGTACCCATTAATTTATCATTATTGATCCCCTTGCACACCCCCACACTTGAGTCTCCAATGCTTATCACTACACACTCTATGTCCATGTGTACATGTATATACATTATTTAGCTTTCACTTATAAGTGAGAATATGTGGTATCTTTGTGTTTCTGAGTTGTTTCATATATATATATATACACATACACTGATATTGATGACTTTTCTCTAGAAAAAGTATAAATCTCTATATTTATCAAACTATGCACTTACGATATCTGGCAATATCTTATCTACTAAAAATGTGTACAATGTGCCCCAAATATCTAGCAATCTCACGTCTGGGTATACACCCATGTGAAATGTGTAAATTTTTATACCAAAAGACATATAATAGAATATATGTCTGTAGCAGTACTATTTATAATAGCTAAGTTATCAATAAAACTGTTAAATTTACCCTATGGAATATTATGCAGCCCATAAAATGATTGTTTAATAACTATACACAAGAGAATGGCTGATGCACACATACAATGCACTAAGAAGCCAGACATTAAAGAGCATATATTGTATAATTCAGCAAAAATATAGTAGGGCAAAACCAATCTATGCTGTTACAAATCAGATCAGCAATTACTCTTGGGAGATTAATGATTGCAAAGAGGAACCAGGGGTGCTGTTTTGTTTTCTTTCTTAAAGTGGATGCTGATTACATGACTGTGTTTAGATGTTGAGGTATACACTTGCGATAAGTGCACTTTTTATTGTATATGCACTTTAATAAAATTATTTAAAATAGAGTGCAGGTCTCTAAAATGTTAGAATATCATAGTTTTCATCTTTTTGGTATTGCTATGAACCACATACAGAGTAAGGTGTTTCATGTATATTATCTTTAATCCATACAATATGGATTGTATGGCCTGTCTGGTCAGGATGATTACTCCCATTGCAAAATGATCCAACCTTTGATGCAAAAACTGAATACATTAGTTGGCATTCATCCTTTGTTGGATCGGGGGAGAAGAAGGACAAGCATCATCATTGTGGATGTGTTCATGATATTGTCACTCCAAGTTTCCTTGATGCTTTAGGAGTACAAAGATGATGTACCTGCTTGAAGCCACTCATCCTAGAAGCAGTCTGGAGAGGCATGTGACAGTAAATGCTAATTGACATGCTTATTTGTCTGTGTCAACAATCTAATTAAGGTTTTTTCTTGCCTAGTAGATTGGTCTAATTTTAATTCACAGCGCCAAAAAAGAATGAATTCCAGGTAAATAGAACAAAAAAGTCTTCAGAAGAAAAAAAGAAAAGTACAAAAACCAACTTAAATGGCCTGAAGCTCCAAACGTACTTTGTTGACAAAGAATTCCGTGAACACATCATATATATTATTGACCAAAAAACCTTCAAAGTTCAGCACAATGCTCTGCTCCCTAGATATTTTATTTTATAGTCTACATACTGTTAAGGCTTTTTGATGTTAAGAATTGAAATGAGAGTAGTGTCCTTATAAAGCATTCTTGCCTATCTTAATCACCACTCCCTAATGACCAGGAAAGAGCATAATGTAAAATAAAAAATTGATTCAAAATTTTTGAGCATGAAAAAGTTATCATAAGGTAATTCTTCTTAACTTATCCACTGATATAGAAATGTACACGTAATTGTTTGATAAAAATAATAAAACGGATGCTGACGATATTTCCCAGGAGAATTTAAAAATTTGAAATTAAATTAGTAAAGCTGTTATTCAGTCATTATTTCAGGGTCTTTTTCCAAACCTCTGAAGTACATGTGGGAAAATGCTACATAAACTTAGCAGAAACGTTAATTTCTGCAACTTATTAACTTAGTAATTAGCCTATAATTCAAGATCTTTCAGTATCATTAAAGGACCTACACAGGTACATCATTTTAATAATATATGTAAGAAAATAGATACATAAAAGTAGGAACATGATCTGGACATGAAGAAATAATTTTGAGGTTCTCCTTACTGATACATCATGTTGTGTGTTGGAATTTTTGCCCTGATATTCACCCCCTAGTCTAAGTCAATCAGACCTGGAATTCTCCCGATGACTGGTTCTAGACTAAGAGCAGTCTCATGTCCTAAACTGGCTCAACTGGATTGAAGAGACATAATCCAAAGAGGTGGAAGAGGTTTTCTCTCTCTTCAGCTTGTAGCCGAAAAGCCAATTTATTACTACAGGAGGAATAAAACTTAGGAATTAATGAGCATAAAGAGTAAGGCCAGTAATCGAAGCATCCCTATACTTGGCAAACCTGGCCACTCTGAGACTTGTCTTTGGAGGACTCCACCTCTGCTACATCTAGACAATGACTCAGTGTTATTTCTGGATATAAGGCACTGCTGGGAATACATAGATGAATCTGACATGAATTCTATAATGAGTTTCTAAGGAGAATAATGAAATTTGGTAATGGGAAATGAAAGTGGGGAAATGTACTATATTTTATGGACTTGACCTTAGTCTACAATATGGGTGTACACCACTCATTCTACAATCTATTAGCAAATCATTTGACTTAAAAATATTTTATCCATATGTTAAATTAGACTACTAAAACATATAATGAAAGGGCATATAGAGATATGGGCTTCTTTAAGGAAATACAATAACAGCTAATATTCCTAAGAGCTTTAAGGATATCAGGCACCGTGCTAAGTACTGAATAAGCAATTTCTTAATCTTCACATGAACATGAACCCCATGAGCTAGACCCGGTTTTCCCCCATTTTACAGTTGACGAAATAGAAGAGATTTCAGCCACTTGTTCAAGGTCACTTGTTCAAGGTCAGATAGCTTCCATGGTGGAACCTGGAAAGCAATCTCAGACAATTTCTCAAATTGAAGCTCTCCACCAGGAACTCTTTTTACCTCCAACATATATTCATACTTGGCATAAGCAGAGGACAGAGGCTGTTCTAGGAAGTGATGACTAAAACAAACAAAAAAAAAGGTACACATATTTATTTTAGCCATCATGAGCTACAAAAGTGGGCTTTCCTAAGTAGTTGCGTAAGAGGAGACAAGCTGATGAATAAAGAAATAGAAGGGTTGGTTTTGAGACAGAGGGGCTTTGGAGACTAAAGCAAATACTTAAATGAAAAGAACTCTGAAGTTTTTTTTTTTTTGTGTGTGTGTGTGTGTGTGTGTGTGTGTGTGTGTGTGTTATGAAAACAGAAGTTCCATAGTTAATAATCTACTATGTGCCAAATACTGCTATGCACAATCACTACAAAAGTTAATGGCCTTGATCCTTTCCTTTTACTACAGAGAAAGACACATATAAATAAACCATGTCAATCTGCTATGACAGGTGCTAAGATTGAAGTTCACTGAGTGTTCAGTCAGAGACCTAAAAGAAACTACTATAAAGACACATGCACACGTATGTTTATTGCAGCACTATTCACAATAGCAAAGACTTGGAATCAACCCAAATGTCCATCAGTGACAGATTGGATTAAGAAAATGTGGCACATATACACCATGGAATACTATGCAGCCATAAAAAAGGATGAGTTTGAGTCCTTTGTAGGGACTTGGATGCAGCTGGAATCCATCATTCTTAGCAAACTATCACAAGAACAGAAAACCAAACACCGCATGTTCTCACTCATAGGTGGGAACTGAACAATGAGATCACTTGGACTCAGGAAGGGGAACATCACACACCGGGGCCTATCATGGGGAGGGGGGAGGGGGGAGGGATTGCACTGGGAGTTATACCTGATGTAAATGACGAGTTGATGGGTGCAGCACAGCAACATGGCACAAGTATACATATGTAACAAACTTGTACGTTATGCACATGTACCCTACAACTTAAAGTATAATAATAATAAATAAATTAAAAAAAAAAAAAGAAACTACTGATTGCCACATGTATGTAAAGGCAAGCAAGCCAAGGTTTCCTGGATGAGATGAGGCCTAGGCTGAAACATGAACTGAAAAATGTGTTTTTCTGGAGATCCATTCAATAAGCAATATTTAGGTATCCCTTTGCTTAAAGACAAAGTATTTGTTATTTGAATTCATGTATCGTAAAATCTGCTCCTTTTGAAGTAATGTTCTATGAGTTCTGACAAGGGCTTAGTCGTGTAGCCATCATCACAGACAAGACACAGAACAGTTTCATCACCCTCAAAAATTCTCCTGTGCTGTCCTTACCCCCATCTCACTTCCTCAGAACCAATCTCTTTTACCCTTCTACTCTGTTGTGTATTGTACTGAAAGTAAGATATGTTTATTTTATTTTTTAACTTTTAAATTAGGTTCAGGGATACATGTGCAGGCTTGCTATATAGGTGAACTGCATTTTGCGGGGGTTTGGTGTAAAGATTATTTTGTCACCCAGGTACTAAACATAGTACCCAATAAATATTTTTCCTGATCTTCTCCCTCCACTTGCATTCCACCCTCCAATAGACCCCAATGTGTGTTATTCCCCTCTTTGAGTTCATATGTTCTTATCATTTAGCTTCCACTTATAAGTGAGAATATGCAGTATTTGGTTTTCTGTTCCTATGTAAGTTTGCTAAGGATAATGGCCACCAGCTCCATCCATGTCCCTGCAAAGGACATGATCTCATTCTTTTTAATGGCTGCATAGTATTCCATGGTGTATATGCACCACATTTTCTTTATTCAGTCTGTTCATTGATAGGCATTTAAGTTTATTCCATGCCTTTGCTAGTGTGAGTAGTGTTGCAATGAACATACACAACATGCATATGTCTTTATGGTAGAATGATTTATATTCCTTTAGGTATATGCCCAATAATGGGATTGCTGGGTCAAATGGTAATTCTTTTGTAAGTTATTTGAGAAATCACCACACTGCTTTCAATGACTGAACCAATTTACATTCCCACCAGCAGTGTGTTAAGTGTTCCTGTTAAGAGATTATTAAGTCCCTATCCTTCAAGGAAGTTATTTGAAGTAGTCAAGAACTACACAGAGATCACTGAGTCAAAGATTTGAAAAGCAATTGGAATCTTACAGCCAGCTGCTATCAGAAATAACAACCAGTACTAAATATTATGGAGTTAATAATTTTCTACTTATATTATTATGTTTAATGAGTCTTCATCAAGAAACCATGAGTAACATAAAGTTAATAAAAAGAGATGACATAATAGAATCTCCAAGAAGTTGACTCAGAGATTACCTTCCAAGTTTACCTGAATGAATCAACAGAAATTGCATAGAATTAGAAATCTCTAGAAGTCTATTAGCAGGGGAGTTAGAATACGTTCAGAGAAAAACAAACAGGAAAAGTGAAATTTGACTATCCAAGGAAAACGTGTGACATATTCAAATCCCTGTCACTAACAAAGCTAAAGGAAGAGTGTCTTCAGATTATGGGTGTTTTTTCTACCTACATGAAAGCCTTGGAAATGGGCAAGTGAAGAGCACAGATTTGTCTCTCTGAAGAAAGAAATCCTCCCACCTTACAGCTACTAGAGTGGTCAACCCACTTGTAAGGTGGGGATTATTCATCAGCATTGTCCACGGCCTCAGGGAAATACTCCTCAAAGACATCTCACTCCTTGCTCCCTTGCTTCTCATCATGAAATCAGCTTCGTGATCATTGCTCTCTAATTCTAAAACTTCTAACCATGACGTGAGTTTCTAAGTTACCCTCACACACTCAGGTATCCAGTTTCTGAAAAGGTAGTACAAGTAATGTAAATGAAAGAGTATTCTTGTCTGGATATGATTTTGAATTTTAGCTTTTTTTTTTTTTCCTGCTGGGACAATCCAATCTAGGTGAGCCAACTCAGTGCTGAGGGATAGACCCTGGTTAAAGGACATGCTTCAACACAGGCCATCCTATGAGGTGCTGTCTGAGAGGCCAGCCAGTCACCCTCTCTGAAAGCTCTGCTCATACGTTTAATTTTCAGCAACAGATATTGCAAGAGAAAATCGTGCTCTGTCATTTTCCTATGATTAGACAACTAATAAATAAGCCAGCTCTGGCTTCAATGTAGTGCTTTTAACTCAGGCCGTGCCCATTTTTTGATGCCACACATCTTCTCAGGCACAGCGGGAACACACTAGTGGCTTAGCAGCAGCCTATGATTTTTTCAAAGAAAAGAAGAGAAGACACCTTTGGCAAAACAGCGCTGATAAACTACTAGTCAGGAGCTTTGACAGAATGTTAAAGAAAAGCTGATTTTCTTAAATTTTTTTTCAGCACAACATCTCTGCTATCCTTGAATTGAATTCTTATTCTACACATCAAAATCCATATCTAAGAAACACCAGAGAATTCTTCCAGATACATAGAAACTTATATATTTTTTTCAGTGATAAGCAGTTTGATTATAAAAGATATCAAACATGACTGACAAAAAAGCATGGCTTAGATGCTGAGTAAATATTGTAGCTAAATCCTGAAAGCTCAACATCAAGAAATAATGGAAGCTTTAGAAACCAATGCTCTGGAAAACATCCCTATTTTAGAATACTCAAAGGGTTGCTTAAGCCATTTTTTTGGCAGTTCCAATCTCCACAGGTGATCTCTAGCCTGAACTAAACCTAAAACCATCAGATTTTCCAACTTTAAAACATTTTAAAATGGTCACATCTAATCCGCAGGTTTCTAAAGTTACAGTTAATAATTATGTTACTAAAAACATACACTAGACGAAATGTTATCAGAACATTAATTAAAAGTCATGTTGTTAAAATATACACAAGACATACACTAGAACTTTTAAAAATATTATTCACATATTAATAAAATGAAAGTAAAGAAATAATACAATAATTACAAGAACTTCAAGAATTTCTGATAGCTAGCAGTGAACATACTGATGAGTATAAGGGCTTGGGGGTTTGTTAATATTTCTGAGGCAGAACTGTCTTAAAAAGAGCCAAAAGTTAAATCTGATAATTTAATCAGATTGTCTAAGAAAGTGTTAATATTCATCTAAAAAATGACTAACTTTTCTTTGGTGCACATGATTTTCAAGAAAATATGATTCATTATTTCAACATTTAAAATTGGCCTGGAGAGCAGCAGAATCCCTGGCGGACTGGCTCATGCTATGATTTGGTGTCAAGATGAAAAGACTGGCTTAGAGACATGTTCTGAGTTCAATTTCCAGTGGTTTAAAAGATTTCTTGGAATTAGGTTGTGCATGATAATGTGCCTCAATCTAGAAGAGGTATGGGCAACTCCCAGCATGCCAGCAGAGCTCCTGGTTAATATCTGAAAGTATTCACCCATACTGTAATCCGCTGGTTTATTCCACCTTTATGAAACTCCTATTACATTTTTTCACAGTCTGCTTAAGGAGCAACAGCTTAAATGAGGGACACTTCAGACAAAGCCCCTTCTGGGTCTCTTTCTCTTTCAGTACCACATAGGAAAAGATATAATAGCAGCAACAGCAGTAGATGGAATTTTTATTTGAAACACCAATTAAATAGCTTTCAGATGAGGAATACAATTATTTGGTATTTCTATGTTAAATAGTGCAGGGGCTAGGCTACGAGATTTTCATATGCTATCTCATTTATTTCATTTGTCTATACATGTTTAATTTAGAATAATGATGTAACATTAGATGTGGAGACTCCAAAGCTGAATAATGTAATATATCAATACAATACCTGCAGAAACAGTTATGCAGTGGACTATTTTGGCTTTATACTTTCTCAAAAATGTTCATCACATTATTTTCACTTTTTTTTTTTTTTAAAGAAACACAGGACTGGCTTTGGAGTTATTTAGGGGAAGAGCGCCTTTGGTCTTTAGAGAAATCTTCTTGGACAATTCTCATAACAAATAAAACATCAAGGTGTAATTATACAATATCACTATTAAAAAGCAACTTATTTGTACTATATTTTAGCTGTTTTAACACTCAGTGACCTTACACTCATTCATTGTTTCTATTGCTCCCTGTTATTGTTCCTTTCTAGAAGAATGTTCTCCCTGATATACTGTACTATCACCACTAATTAATTAGTTTTTGTATTCAATAGTTTTGCTCATTGGCGCTAACATTAAAGTATGAAATAAGTTAAATATAATGGAAAAAGTAATTTCTTACTTTAATAGTCACTTTAGTCTTCACAATAGAATTCTTTAAATCTATGACTCAATAGTTAACAGCTGAGAAGAATATGAGTGTTTTTAATATAAATTAAAGCATCAATTTCTGTTTCTACCACGTTTTATTTTCCATTCATCCATTGACGGACGTTTAGGTTGATTCCATATCATGGCTAGTGGGAAAAGTGCTGCAATAAACACGGGAGTGCAGATATCTCTTCAAATATACTGATTTCCTTTTCTTTGGATAAATACCCAGTAGTGGGATTGCTGGATCATATGGTAGCAATTCATGTTTTATTAAGAAAGTGTTTACAACACAGATGCTCAAAAACCTTCAGCTATCTCTATACAATCCCATTTTAAACGCCATTGGAAGATTGTTACGTTAATTATTTTGTCAAAAAACTAAATATTTAAAAAGCAAGACAGGTCAACAAATGCCAGATTAGAAATTACCATAAGTTATTAAAGTCATAAAACATATGGAAATCTTCGGGATGTAATTTAACATGAGATTTATGACTAATCAAGAAGCATATTATATAGTATGTCACTTTTGTGCTTTGAGAAAGGAACATACTTTAATTCCTCTATTTCAGTGGGATGAAAAGAGCTTGTGCCTCTAGAATGAAGACAATGGCCCACTGAATAATATGATAATGAATTAAATTCTCTATAGTTCACAGAAAATAACAACTACATTTTATGACTGTCAATAAAACCCTCAGAGAGTTCAACTCTGTATAACTAAAAAGAAAAATTAGTCTAAAATGTCATTTTAACCTTCCTTTTCAAAAAAGCTTATCTAAATTTACTGGAATTATCAAAGACGTTATGGAGAATTATTTTAAGAAATGTAAAAAGGAACCACAATGGTTCTTTGCTCATTAACATAATGCTACATAATTACAAGAGATGGTTTATAATTACAAGAGGTTAATCATGCTTTGCAAGTTGTAATATTTATTCTCTTAGGAAATAATTTCAAGAGTCCTACTGATTGTTAACAGGTTAAAAAACCTTCAGTGTTTGTTAACACATTAAAAAGTCTTTATATATTTGGCCTTTACCAAAGTAGGCAGTAGTGACTACGGTCAACCATACTTTAATAGTTTTTAGAACAACATATAAATAGTTCTTGAAATGGCAATAAGAATTAGTGGCAATAATAAATAAAACATTTACAAACACACAATACTGTTAAAACTCCAGTATTCACACAGATATGTAATCTATGTAACAATATTGCATAATTGAAGGGTTTGCCAAGATGATTACTGGTGTATGTATATTTTTCTTTATTTACAAATATTCACCGCAAATATGTAATATCAATAATGCCATGTTTGACTATTTTTGTGAGATATCACAATACACAAAAAAGATAATAGAAATAGAAATTAATGTTTGTTAGAATCTATTTATTTTAGATGTACATCTCTTCCTTCAACAGCATTAAGAAATACACAATAATCTCCAGTGTAGGACCTCGTTATAGAAAAACATTCTATCACTTTGCATAGTGTTATTCAGATGTGCAGGAAAGAACCAAGAAATAAGTATTGGTTATCTATTATACTGAAAATCATAGGCCCGAAGGGTACATCAAACAAGAAAGACAGCCAAGAAACGGTCTTCATTTTCAAAGTATCTTTACTCAAGCTAAGTCTGTAAGTCATGTATTCACAAAACGATGCCTAGTGGCTTGTGGCAGTACCCAGTAAATACCAAATGAGCTGTACAGGACTTTGAGGAAATGATGGTTTTTGAGAGTAGGTGTGGTAGGTCTTCATGGGGGCAAGTGGACTTGAGCAAGGGTCTTGTGATGACAGGTGTAACTTGTACCTTGCATGAGAGTAAATGGCGAACAGGAGAGCATGGGGCTAGAAAAACATGAGACAAATCAGAAGACAGTGAGTGGCGGCATTTAGATGATATGCTGGAGGTGAATTACCAAAAGAGTTTGAAAGGACTTGGAGATCATTCCTCCTTTCAGAGGTGAAGAAACAGGCCCAGAGTTGTTGCACAACTTGAGCAAATAATAGGGCCCTGTCTTTCTGAATCATCGTCCACTGCCTCGAGCTACTTCCATTTCCTCTATTCTTTTACTAGTTAAAATGTACATTTTCACTTTGTGAAAATGATGTGAGTGAGAATAATATAAAATATCTCATTATCCATAGTTTCAAGCCTAGATTTGTGGAAGTCAGAATGACAGTTTCTTTTAATATAACAAATTTTCATTGATAAAATTATTTTCAGAAAATTCTCTAAGTAATCTTGAGTTGCTTAAAGTCCTTATTTCTCTCCCCCAAGAAGATCTTAAATTCCTTGAGAGCAGGTCTGTATATGAATCATCTGAAATCCTCCCCAAAGGGCTGGATAATGACTTTGTCTAAATGTAGGTGCTTAGTAAATTATGGATAAAAGTTTAACAGCACTGGTAACAATAATTTACATCAAAGTACATTCTAATTATATCACATGGGAATAAAAATAATTTTCTTATAAATTTTGTAAATGTGAAAGAAAATACAAACAATTTAGAAAATAAACATCAATCTTTCATTTTAATTCTTGCTTCTTTCATATTTTTTTTAAAAAACTTGTTTCTGATTTGATTTTCTATGGATTAAAAGCATTTTTATGCAGTTGGTAGCTCATTATTAATCATGATAACTGTAGTGGCTACCAGTATGAATTAAGCACATATACCATGTGTCTGGCTAAATGGCAAGACATTTAGATATCTTTCTACTACAGTTCATTATAAGTTTTTAAGAGTCAGGGATGATATCTTAGCCATCTTTCTATCCAAAATGCATAGCATGATCCCTGACATGTGTCATGTGTAATCAAAATTTAAAAATAATAAATCCCCTACCAAATACATTTTCATTAAACATTTCACATGAGTTATCTGTTTTAATCATCCCCAAACCCTCACTTTACTAATGGAGAAACAAAAGTTTCACAAATGTAACATGCCCAATGTCCCACAGATAGAAAGTGGTGGAGCCAAGATTTGAACTCAGGCTCTTTGACTCCAGAGCCCCTGCAAGAAAATAAAACTCTATGCTGCCTTGACATAGTTCTTAAAATAAAGTGCCATTCAATTATGCTCAATGATTTCTATAACAGTTTCCAGAAT
Organism: Macaca fascicularis; assembly: GCF_037993035.2. Classification (NCBI taxonomy): domain Eukaryota; kingdom Metazoa; phylum Chordata; class Mammalia; order Primates; family Cercopithecidae; genus Macaca; species Macaca fascicularis. The sequence continues at coordinate 32,167,697 of NC_088395.1, forward strand.
TCTAGCCATGAGAAAAATAATGGTTACTAATTTGAATAACCTAAGAATTATATTACCAAGAAAAAATGGGAGGCCACGTTTAGGAGACACTGTGATAACAGTAGAAAGCTCAAATAAATAATTTTTTAAAAAAGTTCCAAGGGATCCATTCAAAAAATACCAAAAATGTCCATTTCTAATATTTTATTAACAGTGAAGGGCCTGAGCCTAACATAAACTGAAAGCTCTTACCACATTAGAAAATAAAGTAGAAATTTCACTGGAGAGTTGAGGTCCCAGGTAGGTGAGGTTCTGAGTACGTCTAACAGAGTGGTTATTAGCCACATCATTCAAATCACTTAAAATAAGACTATATATGCATAGCATTAGCGAGTCAACCATCATTAAGACAAGTGGATTTTTTGGAGACTTTAGCATGAGTCCAGATGACCAAACTCCTCTGCTCTTCAGATGCCATACGTAATACAGATTTGCATATTTCTAATGTATTCAGGTATTACTGTTTAAAATCTACTAGAATAACGACGGCTTTAATAAAATTGAGTTTGAATGGCTTCAATAGCAAAGAAAATTCTTAAAGATTCCTAATGTTGACAAAGCACCTGACAGTTTACAAATTATTTTACTATATCATATCATTTAATAATGTTAATGAAGTCTGTCGGGTAGGCATTTTGCATGTTTTACAGTTCAGAAAATATTTTCTTCCAGTAAATCTCAGCTAAAAACTGCTGAAGCTAGGGCTTGAACATCTGTTTTATTCCCATATTTAACATGGACTATGTTACATTTTCATCTACGGTTTTTGACTAATAAAGTTAATATGAAAGTCAGTCTAGATTCAGGCTTTGTATATCTTCCTTACACTGCTAGCGAGTTTGGGGCAACCAGATAAATACCAAAAGCACTCAAAGAATATGACCATAAATTAAAAATAAATCCATAATAAATTCAGATACTATGCTGTTCAAGGAAAAAAATCTGAAAGGGATCCTGAATATGTGCCTGTATTTGTGTGATATATGCATATATATGTATGTACACATATTTATAATTTACGTGTATATATGTATATAGTTTATGGATGTGTATACATGTAAATGCACATATATGTAAATATTATATAAATATATAGAAATATAGATCTATAGTACCATTTTAGAGAAACAATAAAGCATAATTTCTGGCAAAAATTAAAGTTGGGTATAATTCAAGTATCAGTCCCTTATACAGAAAAAGTAAAAGTTTGTTCTACCTTGGATTTTACTGATCATAAAATGAAAGCACAAATGATTAAAATTTCTAGTTTTACACCAGGTACTACACTGATGGCATGCCCATCCTGTCTTGCTAATAGTCCAGTTTTCATAAACTACTTTGTTTGAAAAAGAGAATTTTCATAGATGTGAGGCACATCTATGGCCTACAGTGTGCCCTATGAAAATTGCTTTTAGGAATAAATTGATGTTAAGAATGTATCCGGCCGGGTGCGGTGGCTCAAGCCTGTAATCCTAGCACTTTGGGAGGCCGAGATGGGCGGATCACAACGTCAGGAGATTGAGACCATCCTGGCTAACACGGTGAAACCCCGTCTCTACTAAAAAATACTAAAAACCGGCCGGGCGAGGTGGCGAGCGCCTGTAGTCCCAGCTCCTCGGGAGGCTGAGGCAGGAGAATGGCGTAAACACGGGAGGCGGAGCTTGCAGTGAGCTGAGATCCGGCCACTGCACTCCAGCCTGGGCGACAGAGCGAGACTCCGTCTCAAAAAAAATAAAATAAAATAAAATAAATAAATAAATAAAAAGAATGTATCCTACCATGATGTGTCTTTTTCCTAGGACTGGCATAAAATAAACTAATCTGGCTAATAGACAATTTCAGTTTATCCTCATTTTATCACCATCTGACCTCGTGCATAACTAAATATGATCTAATTTTATGTTACTTCTGGATTCAATGCATTTGCCTCTCTCTGAGATCTATTTGTAATCAAATTTGTTTGTTAATTCCATCCTGAAAGTGAGAAGTAAAAAGGAAAAAAAATTAACATCTTTCTAACACTTCAACTTTTAACTACCTCATCCCCAGAAGAAACTGCTATTAAAGATAAGTTTTGAAAACTACACAAGGGCCTTACATTACCTTGAACGTATATATTATTTACAAGATTACCTAACTTATTTCTTCCTCATTTAACTGAAAAGTTTTCAGATAGCCTACTTTTTTCTCACGTAAGTAGACGAAAAAAGAAAATCATTGTCTATTTTTTATATATACACATTAGTAGCCAATATATATGTATATTGCAAATATAAATGCATTTATCTCACAAGGAAGTTTAAAGCCTTGGAGCCATGTTTTCTGTATTAACACGTACTTTCATCACTTCTTCCTTTACGATTGTTCTTTAGATTTGTACATTTTCAAAGCATAAATAACCCCAGTTTGTCTTCAGCTCCAATGAGAAAACATAGCATGGTATATATCTTTTGCTATCTGTCAATTTGCCTATTAAAATATTGTTCACCTTTTCTCTGGAGGGTTTTTCTTCTCCTCTTTCCTGACTAAAGCTTCTCGCATCCCATGCATCCTTCAAAGGCTTAGCTTTCTGTACTGTTTGTTCAATGCCTGCCTCTTGGGAGCTTGGACCCATCTTTGCTTCCCTCCTGCTATCATCTCCTTCTAAGCATTCTGTTTTAGCTTCACATCCCCCTTTGCCATGCTTCTTTTGCTTAGAACAATAACCCAGCAGCAAGTACATCAATTGCTTTAGGGGGATTTTATCTTGTACTCAGTTCCATGTTCCTATTCATTCATTTGTCTTTATTAAGTTTCTTGAGGCAAATATTTAGTGTTCCAGATCTATGCCTACAAGTTGATGTGTGCTTGCCAGAATTTTATCAGATACATGCACAGTTCATCACAGACAATATGATTAACACTTCTCCATGAATTACGTAAAATGTTTATATCAGAGTCTTTTTATAGTACAGATATTAGTGATATTATGTATAAGTGTCTATATACATTCTATTTTGTTGCATAACATTTTCTGAGTTTTCTTCTTTTCACCTAGATTTGGAGTTTTAATATGGAGAAGCAGTGGTGGTTAAAAGACCACAGAATGATGTCAGACAGGCCAGAATTCAAATACAGGTTGTACTACTCTATGGCTCTATGAGCACGAGTAAGTTACCCTAGCCTCTCTCCAGCTCAGTTTAGGATTACTATGAAGAAGCTTGGAAACCTCATACAGGGTAAAGTCATGTAGTGGGCATAGCACAATTAGAACTATAACACACCCTCAATTAACGTTGATACCTGCTTTTATTCTCATCCTCACCATTGCTATTGTAACTATTTTTTCCCCTTGCAATTGGTTCCCAGAATTTCACATAAACTATGAATCCAGTTTGTACCTAATATTTATTATTTTCTTCTAAACATTTCTAATTTCCCCATTTCTTGAAAATAACTTTTACTAGATGTTACTCATATTGAATTATAAATATAAAACTATTATAATAAGCTGAAATGTATCCCTTGATTAGAGGAATTAACACTTTACCAATATAACAATTATAGTCAATAAGAACATTGCTCCTATATAACATTTTATTACAATTCTGCTATAGTTTAAATGTGTCCCCCAAATTTCATGTGTTGCAAACTTAATCCCCAATATGGCAGCACTGGGAGATTGTGCCTTTAAGAGGTGACTGGGTCATGAGGGCTCTGCCCTTATGAATGGATTCATCCATTCATAAACTAATAGGTTAATGGGTTATCATGGGAATACGATTCATGACTTTATAAGAAAAGGAAGAGAGACATGAACACATTAGAATACTCAGCCTTCTTGCCATGTAATGTCCTGCACTGCCTCAGGACTCTTCTGTGTCCCCATGAGCAAAAAGGCTCTAACAAGTGTACAGTCATACCAGCCTAAACGTGCCCAATCTTATGTGATCTTGGAAGCTAAGTAAGTTTTGGCCTGGTTAGTACTTGGATGGGATAAGGCTCTGACCAGATGTGGCCCCTCAACCTTGGACTTTTCAACCTCCGTAACTGTAAGAAGTAAACTCCTTTTCTTTATAACTTACCCATTTTCAGGTATTCTGTTAAAAGCAACAGCAAATGGACTGAGACGAATTGTTTCAAAGTATAAGATTTTACTGACACATAATGTGTTGAATAAATAACAGGATGATTTCATTTATTTTTATAAAAATTAAGTTTGTATTAGTTTCCTATATTGTTCCTAACTCATTCAAAGATCAGGTGGATGAACGATAGACTGGAAAATTTTAATGACTTTACTTAGTCACTTTTTAAATAAGTAAATGACTCATTTAAAAAGTCACATATTTAAATGAGTAATTTGGTTGTATAACATACTTTAGAATAAAAATATTATGCCTATAATATTTTAAAGTAATAAATAGGATGATAGGCTATTTATGAAATATAACATGACATGAATTTAGAATTTCAATGCATACTTTGTCTATATTTATTTAAATGGGCAATATGGTTTGATAACAATTGATATGAAACATGATGATGAACCCATCTTCTGATGAAAAAGAAAAACACTCAATTGGCAATGGAGCTGATCGTGGATTCATTGAAATTAAATTGGCTTTAAGTTGCACTAGTCTTCCTATGCAACGAGTAACTCCTTATTTTGATGAAAATCCCCCAAATTATAACTAAGACTGGATCTTGTTATTTTGATCAGAGATGCAAATCTCTTCGGAAAAAAAGTTGGGGTTCTTAAGCACATGACTTATCACTGAGAATTTATAAAAACATTGTATCCCCTCATAGAAATCGATTTCAAACTTAGGGAACATATAATTTAGTCAAACTATTTTTAGCCCAACCAAGCTACATTTTGAACTTGGTAGCACTCTTCTTGGTTAGCACTGTTGTTTTGAGACAATATCATACAAGGCTTATCTTGTAGGACATGTCCAGTAATTTCCTGGATAGTGTTCAAATTATTAATAGCTAATCATTATCCCAGTGAATGTATAGTATAGTTTAAAAGTCACCATTATATATATACTAATGATAAATGAAAAATAATCATATGCAGATATGAGAATTATAATGTTGGAATAAAGTGCTTCATTGCTACCCCTCACTCGTTAGCACTTGAATAAATGTGGATATAAAGTAGAAAGAAAGATTAAATATCAAGTGTTATTCCAACCACTAAGTGATTTTTACTAAGAGAAGAATCTTTCTTCACATGATGACTCTATAAGTTAGCTGAAAACAAAAGCACATAAATGGACTCTCCTGAAGCTATGTCTTGCAGTCCTTCTGATGACATTTCAATTATAAGCTGAAGCTCCACAAAACAATCGATTCCTAAAGGTCTAACAATTGATCACTCCATACACTGAAGTGCCTCTAATGACTACTGCTTATAAATGTTTTGCTTTAAAAAATAAGGCACACTATTAAAAAACAGTTTGCTTTTATAGAACAAATGGAAGTTTTCAAAATATTTATCAGACCACAACTGTTTCTGACTCAGATTGGCTTCAGATGTATGTATAAAGAAGGCCTATTATATTCATAAACACTGCTAAGTGGAGAGACCTGTTTCTAGATCCCAGTAAGTGGTTAAGAGAAATTCACTTGGTTGATCTGGTTGCATCACTTTCACACAGTGCACAATCTTATATAATCTTCCCCCCCGCCACAATGGCTATTCGTTTAGGATATCCTTTAGAACCAAAGAAGAGGATTGAGTGTCATTTAGCAGAAACAAGGGAGCAAAGTTGACAGGCATAGTGTTCTGCTGCAGTATTTTGTGCTTTTATCATTGGACAGCAATGACTACAGAACCGGCCATGGCAGCACCCTGCTCAGAGTTCAGGGCTTGGGAGGGAGATGGACAACAACTGAGGAGGCAAAGGCAGAGAAGTGCTTAGCAAAAAGGAAGAAGAAATCAATAATGATTATCTTCTCTCATTGGGCTACTGTAAGTCTGTTAATTTAGGCATGATTTTTGTACTACATATTGTTTGAATTGGAAAATATATTTTGATGTATTTTGGGAGGTAATACATAATACTTCTGATAAGCAATATTTATTCAGCATTTTATTTGCTCTAATTATGTCAGGTGCTTTGCTATTTCACAGTAACCCATAAAGCACTATGAATAGCCCTAGTTTAGAAATAAAAGTTAAAAACTGGAGAGGTAAAGCAACCCACCTGACATCATATACATAGTGAAGAAGCTGCCAGGACTGGAGGCCAGATTTGCCTGTATTCTCTAATGCTAAAAGTGTATAGGGCTTAGAGTTGTTCTGAATTCTGTAATACTCAATGTCTACCTTTTTAGAACCAACATTCAGTAACATCCTCATTTACTGCCCTGAAATGAAATGAATAGATCTCATAAACTTGTCTGCACAGTACTCTAACCATCATATAAAAAAGAAAGAAAATAATTCATAACACAACAATACTTATTTTATTTTAAAATACTTCGAAACGTGTGAATGTTTTCATGACCACACCAGAAGACCTATTGAAGATGCCAGACACTTGCATGCCTATGTTTAGAATCCCCTATAATGTAGAATTTTTCAAATGTCCCCTGAGTTGTATGGAACACTCAAGCACCATGAGTCGCAAGGCTATTAAGACCTAGTTTTCTGCTATGGAAAAGAGCTCCTAGGAAACTTCTGGAAATTGTCGCTGCATTCTTGAAAAATTCAACAACTATCAAAACTGCATTTCCTCTCCTGTCCCTCTGCTCCAATAAAAAACACTCACACAAAACACGCTTTGTGTTTATAGGCTAAATGGATTTACATTCTAGGGGAAATTAACTATAAACAAGGTTTTCCTCTATTTGAATGTGCAAGGGTATGAGGAAACACTGTTCATGCATCACTAAAAGTCTAGTAGCTTACCAGCACACGTTAGTGCCAGTAGTGTCCACCTTTCATCACAACAACCAAAAATGCCCCCCTTTTTCAATTCGGAGAGACCATATTCCAGCAGAAACAGAAATGCCTCAGGTAAGATTTGTAACATTAAGAGAACATATGCAAAGATTTCAGTGCAGTACTTTTGCACTCAACAAGCACTAAATAAATGGTAGCTATTATTGAATCATGAAAATTCTGTATACAGAATTGCTCTTATAAAGCTTATATTAACAGCTTAAACAGAAATCGTAATTTATAGCTTAAAATTAATAAAGCTATTTGTGATACTTTAAATGATTTAAATTTTAAAAACTTTAAGAATTAACGTGGAAAACTAGTTTTCATTTTAATTATTTCACACATACAAATGTTTGCCCTTACACACATTTTATTGCCTACATGATAGATGTAGACTTTCTTCTAAAACAATCATATTAATAATTTAAACAAAAACTTGGGTTTAATATGCTTTATTATTCATGCTTCATAATAATCACCTGATCTCTTCAGATTTAACTGTCACTCAAAGCTCAGTTCCTTTTCATGGCTATAAATTACATTTCAGAACTTTGTGTCTTTATATTGCTAATAAGTCATATTTTATAGTCCAGCATATAATAAAAGGATAGTGTACAACATTAATTACAAGGTCAGTTAGGTGTCAAAGTAGAAACTCATTGAATAGTATTTTGTGGAAATAGCTAGACTCTAATATGTTTAAACTTCACCATAATGAATAATTTGTATCAGACTTAATTCATGAGAGAAAAATGAAACTTCTGTGGCAAAGTGGCTTTTTCTCCCGAAATAATGTTAATAATTGAAGGCTTTCAAAATTTTTTTCCTGCAAATTTCAGATGTGATTAAATGTTGACTTTATAAAGTCTGGAAACGTCAAACACTTCAAAGTAAAATTGTGTTTTCATCTTAATTTAATGATGAAAAACATACTTATGCTCTCTAATAGATCTAACCAAGAATTTCTGGTTCATTTGATTGGTCTACCTGGAAAATACTAAAATTAATAAAAGAGAGTATAAAAATGCATATTCTATAGTACATAAATGATGTGTCTTTTAAAATGTCAACTGTAATAATATTTTTTTTTAAAATGAAGCCATTTAAAAATGATTTTTAGTGTAAATAAGATGCCAGAAGATAGACAGGTATAAAATTAACCTCTACCCATAACCATAATTTCATAGTAATTAATGAGCTCAACTCAAGAAAAGGATAGAAGTATAGTTGGGAAAAGGGTAATGCAAAGTGAAACATTAAAGTTAAATTATTTCCCTCATTTTTGGTAACAGGTTATTAAAGTAGACTTGAATGGGTTTTTCAATATGAAACACTAGGATGAGTTTTCCGTGCTTCAGTTTCTTCATCTGAAGGAGAGGCTGTCTGAGTAGGGGACCATAAGAATCCACTTCAGCCTGTGTAGTCTATGATATATCCGCATTTTTATCAGGTATTTATTATCATTCCCATGCAGCAGGGAATGTTCTGCCCCCTCCCTTGAGTCAGGAAGTGCAATTTGTATTAGGATCTTGAATCATGTTTTGCTTCATCTAATCCCAGTCATTTCTCTACATATCTGTACTTTTCACCATACTTAATAAAATTATGGGGATTTCTTCTTATTCCAACACTTCACTTCAAAGTCTCCACTTGAGTAATGCAATCAATTGGCAGGTAAAATTACCATGAGGCAGAGGGAAATGTTTCTTAGGACCCAGGCAAAATGGATTTATTTTCCTTTGTGCTCAATCTTACATGTACTTTTACACCAAGGTGACCTGCTTTGGCAAAGGGAGGAACCGTCTTTTTCAAGCTCTGCAATGATCCTTGAGAAAGCAGGAAAGTCAATGGGATCTAATATTTTTATGGTGTGAGCTCCATCTGGGGACATTTGTATGGCGTTAAAGAGGAATGGATTTGATGAGGCAGTGACTGTTTGGTTTAAATACCTCCTGGTCTGATCTTAGACAGGTACCACGTTCCTCAGTAGATGGGAGTGTAAAGCTTCATGAACAAATTATTTTTAGTTGACCTAAATAGCTATGAGTTGATCATTAACGATTAGGAAAAAGAGCCAGGATGGAGGATTATGCTCTTGGCCTTGAAGATCTCTCAGGCAGCAGAAAGAGTAATAAGGAGTATATTAAGGTTCCTTAGAGAAACAAAAGGAATGAGAGAATATGTACACTTACACAGAGACATATATATATATATATATATATATACACACACACACACACACATATATATATTTGTGTGTGTGTGTGTGTGTGTGTGTGTGTGTAAGGTAAGAAACTGGCTCATGCAATATGGAAGCTGACAACTCGTAAGGTATACAAGGTGAAAAAGCAAGCTGAAGACCCGAGAGAGCTGATAGTGTAGTTCCAATCTGAAGTACAGCAGACTTGAGATACAAGAAGAGCTAATATTGTAGTTAAGGTCTGAAGGCAGGACAAAGCCCATGTCCCAGTTTGAAGGCAGCCAGGCAGAATGATTTCCTTTTACTCAGGGCAGGGTCAGTGTTTCTGTTCTATTCAGGCCTTTAATTAATTAGATGAAGTCTGCTCACATTAGGAAGGGCAATCTACTCTACTCAGTCTACCAATTTAAATGTTAATCTCATCTGATAACACTTGCACAGAATCACCCAGAATAATGTTTGACCAAATATCTGGGCACCTTGTAGCCCAGTCAAGTTGATGCACAAAATTAACCATTACAGGCAGTGTTGACAAATCAAAGTAGTGGTAACTGTACGTGCAAAGTGAACAACAGTACCATTAGAATGTCCAGGGACTTTTTCAATTCCAGAAACATATTGACTGGGTTTGATGCCCCATAACTTTACAAGTAACACCTATTCCAGATGATACTCAACGCTCATATGACTGCCTTGGAGAAATAATTGACATTCTCTACCCCCTGTCCCAAACTTTAAAAACATTTTGTATACTGAAATGATGTAGGATGAACTGTGACCAGAAACAAGAAAATAGTAACTCATGGAGTCCAAGCAAGATGACAGCCCTCTTTTTGTTTTATGTTTTGTTTTAGATTCTTAACGCTTTAGTCAAGTTGGATCCACGTTTTGATAACTGCAAATATTAGAAACAACTTACATGTTCAACAAGGTAAGATTGGTTAAAAAATATCAGCACAAATACAACAAATGCCATCAGGTCATTTAAAAATATGAAAGAATGAAATTTAAGAGCAAAGAAGAATCTCGTGCTACAGGGATTTCTCTTACAAAGAAAGTCATCTAAATTCTCATGGATAGAATGCAATAGATTAATTAGGAAACAGTATTTATAGAACCAGGATTGTTACTAGTTAAATTGCCATAAAATTAGAACAAGAACAAACACTAGCTTGAAAGAGAAAAATGCCTTTTCCTGAGGACATATGAAAAAATGATGGCATTTACAGAAAAATGAGTTAATGATACTGATGGACTGACAAAAAGAAAGAAGGCCACTTTCATGGAACCAAAGAAAAATATATTCAAATGTGGTATTTTTTTCTCTGCTATTGGTTTTATAATCATATACCTATAGCTACTTTTAAAAATTAAAGTACTTACAGAAAATATAACTTTGATATTGATAGTCTGAAACTCTCTACCCCAACCTCTTCTCTTAATTGATAATTATTTTTAAGATGGTTTTTTAAATAACATGAGGTTTTTTATTAGTTAAGAACACAAGGAGCATATTAGAACACACTGCATGTTGTAAAGTTCAGAAATCCTGTTACAAAAGAGCAGTATCTTATTGCATTTTCATAAACATGAATGTTTAAAATTCCTATTTATATAACAGGAAAAAAGACTATTAGGAAATGTTTGAACATGAAAATGTATCAAAATGTTAAAAGTGGTTTGCTGAGGAAAGTGATATTAAAGAAGATACTTATAATTTTTTCTCTATGCTCATCTATAAGCCTATAAATTTTTCATAATAAACCAATATTATTTGCATATTCTGAAAAAAAGTGTTATTTACTTGTTAGCTAAAATTTCATGTTATTTGATTCAGACTGTGTTTCTTCTGCTCAATTTTTGGAATGCTCTCTCTCTACACTCAATCTATCTGGGAAGAATCAACAGCTACAATACAACTATTTTTTTGCATTTAGAGACTCTATGCACCCAGGATAATTCTGTGATATGTATTTCTCTTTATCTAAAAGTCTATATAGACAAGGGGCTCTGATACATGGTTTCTTCTTTAAGCCGTCATTGAATATGCTGCATGAAAGTTAATCATGGGGATATCCAACAGCGACCTGTATCAATAACTTAAGAAAATGGGAAATTCGTCTGATACTTTTATTTCCTAGGGTGAAAAAGAAATTAGAGCCAGGTAATATCTGGTATAAAAATAGGTAATATCATACAAAATTCATTAAAGAAAATGTGAGTGCAGAAATTACCAAATCACAGAATATTAGACCTAGAAAAGACATGGTACAGATACAGAAATTTGAAAAAAAATACAGAGATGAAGAGATCAGTCTGCTGTCCTCACAGAAATGCCTGCTACTTCTCTTGAATTTACCTCTCATCTTCCTTCAAGCATTTTTGGAGTGCTTGGTGCATGTCATCATAAAGTTTTGCATTAAATGCCAAAAAGGAGGAAATTATAAAAGAGCAGTGTAATTTTTCTATTATATTTTGATAGTACTACCCTCTGCATCATTATTTTGCTTCTAACGTCTCCAACATAATCTCTTAAACATTTAAAATATTTTTTATCCTAAATGAGAGCTAAGACAACTTCTTGACAAACACACGTCAAATAACACCAACATCAAAATCTAACCATTCATATCCATGAAGTAAAGAAAACAAAATCAACCACAGTAATTATGTTGCAAGGGCTATGACTTTTATAATATTACAGCTTAGCTTCTATGTATCATCCTTTATTCTGAGATTTAGCATTACACATTTTCAATTTGATTTTGCCAATCAAATTTCATTTGTTCTTCCTTGATTGACTGGGGTTTACCTATTAAGTGCTGCCTTCAGTTCATTTTTACATTTTCTGGGGAGACAAACTGCACACGAAGGTTTTGCCAATTTAAATGTTTAACTCTGCAACATGCAGAGTGAAATCTTCATTGATTTATCCTATAGAAGTTTCCTATGACAACGCAAGTGAAAAACCAAAACTCAAAGAGCAGAAAGTTGGAGCTAAGGCTGATTCTGGAATCAACTAGTTTCCACATTAAAAAAAGAACGGGGGGCGGAGCAAGATGGCTGAATAGGAACAGCTCCAGTCTCCAACTCCCAGCGCAAGCGACACAGAAGACCGGTGATCTCTGCATTTTCAACTGAGGTACTGGGTTCATCTCACTGGGGAGTGCCGGACGATCGGTGCTGGTCAGCTGCTGCAGCCCAACCAGCAAGAGCTGAAGCAGGGCGAGGCATTGCCTCACCTGGGAAGCGCAAGGGGGAAGGGAATCCCTTTTCCTAGCCAGGGGAACTGAGACAGAACACCTGGAAAATCGGGTAACTCCCACCCCAATACTGTGCTTTAAGCAAACAGGCACACCAGGAGATCATATCCCACACCTGGCCGGGAGGGTCCCACACCCACGGAGCCTCCCTCATTGCTAGCACAGCAGCCTGTGATCTACCGGCAAGGCAGCAGCGAGGCTGGGGGAGGGGCGCCCACCATTGCTGAGGCTTAACTAGGTAAACAAAGCTGCTGGGAAGCTCGAACTGGGTGGAGCTCACAGCAGCTCAAGGAAACCTGCCTGTCTCTGTAGACTCCACCTCTGGGGACAGGGCAATAACAAACACAGCCGAAACCTCTGCAGACGCAAACGACTCTGTCTGACAGCTTTGAAGAGAGCAGTGGATCTCCCAACACGGAGGTTGAGATCTGAGAAGGGACAGACTCCCTGCTCAAGTGGGTCCCTGACCCCTGAGTAGCCTAACTGGGAGACATCCCCCACTAGGGGCAGTCTGACACCCCACACCTCACAGGAAGGAGTACACCCCTGAGAGGAAGCTTCCAAAGCAAGAATCAGACAGGTACACTCGCTGTTCAGAAATATTCTATCTTCTGCAGCCTCTGCTGCTGATACCCAGGCAAACAGGGTCTGGAGTGGACCTCAAGCAATCTCCAACAGACCTACAGCTGAGGGTCCTGACTGTTAGAAGGAAAACTATCAAACAGGAAGGACACCTACACCAAAACCCCATCAGTACATCACCATCATCAAAGACCAGAGGCAGATAAAACCACAAAGATGGGGGAAAAGCAGGGTAGAAAAGCTGGAAATTCAAAAAATAAGAGCGCATCTCCCCCGGCAAAGGAGCGCAGCTCATCGCCAGCAACGGATCAAAGCTGGACGGAGAATGACTTTGACGAGATGAGAGAAGAAGGCTTCAGTCCATCAAATTTCTCAGAGCTAAAGGAGGAATTATGTACCCAGCGCAAAGAAACTAAAAATCTTGAAAGAAAAGTGGAAGAATTGATGGCTAGAGTAATTAATGCAGAGAAGGTCCTAAACGAAATGAAAGAGATGAAAACCATGACACGAGAAATACGTGACAAATGCACAAGCTTCAGTAACCGACTCGATCAACTGGAAGAAAGAGTATCTGCGATTGAGGATCAAATGAATGAAATGAAGCGAGAAGAGAAACCAAAAGAAAAAAGAAGAAAAAGAAATGAACAAAGCCTGCAAGAAGTATGGGATTATGTAAAAAGACCAAATCTACGTCTGATTGGGGTGCCTGAAAGTGAGGGGGAAAATGGAACCAAGTTGGAAAACACTCTTCAGGATATCATCCAGGAGAACTTCCCCAACCTAGTAGGGCAGGCCAACATTCAAATCCAGGAAATACAGAGATCGCCACAAAGATACTCCTCGAGAAGAGCAACTCCAAGACACATAATTGCCAGATTCACCAAAGTTGAAATGAAGGAAAAAATCTTAAGGGCAGCCAGAGAGAAAGGTCGGGTTACCCACAAAGGGAAGCCCATCAGACTAACAGCAGATCTCTCGGCAGAAACTCTCCAAGCCAGAAGAGAGTGGGGGCCAATATTCAACATTCTTAAAGAAAAGAATTTTAAACCCAGAATTTCATATCCAGCCAAACTAAGTTTCATAAGTGAAGGAGAAATAAAATCCTTTACAGATAAGCAAATGCTGAGAGATTTTGTCACCACTAGGCCTGCCTTACAAGAGACCCTGAAGGAAGCACTAAACATGGAAAGGAACAACCAGTACCAGCCATTGCAAAAACATGCCAAAATGTAAAGACCATCGAGGCTAGGAAGAAACTGCATCAACTAACGAGCAAAATAACCAGTTAATATCATAATGGCAGGATCAAGTTCACACATAACAATCTTAACCTTAAATGTAAATGGACTAAATGCTCCAATTAAAAGACACAGACTGGCAAACTGGATAAAGAGTCAAGACCCATCAGTCTGCTGTATTCAGGAGACCCATCTCACACGCAGAGACATACATAGGCTCAAAATAAAGGGATGGAGGAAGATTTACCAAGCAAATGGAGACCAAAAAAAAGTGGGGGTTGCAATACTAGTCTCTGATAAAACAGACTTTAAACCATCAAAGTTCAAAAGAGACAAAGAAGGCCATTACATAATGGTAAAGGGATCAATTCAACAGGAAGAGCTAACTATCCTAAATATATATACACCCAATACAGGAGCACCCAGATTCATCAAGCAAGTCCTTAGAGACTTACAAAGAGACTTAGACTCCCATACAATAATAATGGGAGACTTCAACACTCCACTGTCAACATTAGACAGATGAACGAGACAGAAAGTTAACAAGGATATCCAGGAATTGAACTCATCTCTGCAGCAAGCAGACCTAATAGACATCTATAGAACTCTCCACCCCAAATCAACAGAATATACATTCTTCTCAGCACCACATCGTACTTACTCCAAAATCGACCACGTAATTGGAAGTAAAGCACTCCTCAGCAAATGTACAAGAACAGAAATTATAACAAACTGTCTCTCAGACCACAGTGCAATCAAACTAGAACTCAGGACTAAGAAACTCAATCAAAACCGCTCAACTACATGGAAACTGAACAACCTGCTCCTGAATGACTACTGGGTACATAACGAAATGAAGGCAGAAATAAAGATGTTCTTTGAAACCAAAGAGAACAAAGATACAACATACCAGAATCTCTGGGACACATTTAAAGCAGTGTGTAGAGGGAAATTTATAGCACTAAATGTCCACAAGAGAAAGCAGGAAAGATCTAAAATTGACACTCTAACATCGCAATTAAAAGAACTAGAGAAGCAAGAGCAAACACATTCGAAAGCTAGCAGAAGGCTAGAAATAACTAAGATCAGAGCAGAACTGAAGGAGATAGAGACACAAAAAACTCTCCAAAAAATCAATGAATCCAGGAGTTGGTTTTTTGAAAAGATCAACAAAATTGACAGACCACTAGCAAGACTAATAAAGAAGAAAAGAGAGAAGAATCAAATCGACGTAATTAAAAATGATAAAGGGGATATCACCACCGACCCCACAGAAATACAAACTACCATCAGAGAATACTATGAACACCTCTACGCAAATAAACTGGAAAATCTAGAAGAAATGGATAATTTCCTGGACACTAACACTCTTCCAAGACTAAACCAGGAAGAAGTTGAATCCCTGAATAGACCAATAGCAGGCTCTGAAATTGAGGCAATAATTAATAGCCTACCAACCAAAAAAAGTCTAGGACCAGATGGATTCACAGCTGAATTCTACCAGAGGTACAAGGAGGAGTTGGTACCATTCCTTCTGAAACTATTCCAATCAATAGAAAAAGAGAGAATCCTCCCTAACTCATTTTACGAGGCCAACATCATCCTGATACCAAAGCCTGGCAGAGACACAACAAAAAAAGAGAATTTTAGACCAATATCCCTGATGAACATCGATGCAAAAATCCTCAATAAAATACTGGCAAACCGGATTCAGCAACACATCATAAAGCTTATCCACCATGATCAAGTGGGCTTCATCCCTGGGATGCAAGGCTGGTTCAACATTTGCAAATCAATAAACATAATCCAGCATATAAACAGAACCAAAGACAAGAACCACATGATTATCTCAATAGATGCAGAAAAGGCTTTTGACAAAATTCAACAGACCTTCATGCAAAAAACGCTCAATAAATTCGGTATTGATGGAACGTACCTCAAAATAATAAGAGCTATTTATGACAAACCCACAGCCAATATCATACTGAATGGGCAAAAACTGGAAAAATTCCCTTTGAAAACTGGCACAAGACAGGGATGCCCTCTCTCACCACTCCTATTCAACATAGTGTTGGAAGTTCTGGCTAGGGCAATTAGGCAAGAGAAAGAAATCAAGGGTATTCAGTTAGGAAAAGAAGAAGTCAAACTGTCCCTGTTTGCAGATGACATGATTGTATATTTAGAAAACCCCATTGTCTCAGCCCAAAATCTCCTTAAGCTGATAAGCAACTTCAGCAAAGTCTCAGGATACAAAATTAATGTGCAAAAATCACAAGCATTCTTATACACCAGTAACAGACAAACAGAGAGCCAAATCAGGAATGTACTTCCATTCACAATTGCTTCAAAGAGAATAAAATACCTAGGAATCCAACTTACAAGGGATGTAAAGGACCTCTTCAATGAGAACTACAAACCACTGCTCAGTGAAATCAAAGAGGACACAAACAAATGGAAGAACATACCATGCTCATGGATAGGAAGAATCAATATCGTGAAAATGGCCATACTGCCCAAGGTAATCTATAGATTCAATGCCATCCCCATCAAGCTACCAATGAGTTTCTTCACAGAATTGGAAAAAACTGCTTTAAAGTTCATATGGAACCAAAAAAGAGCCCGCATCTCCAAGACAATCCTAAGTCAAAAGAACAAAGCTGGAGGCATCACGCTACCTGACTTCAAACTATACTACAAGGCTACAGTAACCAAAACAGCATGGTACTGGTACCAAAACAGAGATATAGACCAATGGAACAGAACAGAGTCCTCAGAAATAATACCACACATCTACAGCCATCTGATCTTTGACAAAGCTGGGAGAAACAAGAAATGGGGAAAGGATTCCCTATTTAATAAATGGTGCTGGGAAAATTGGCTAGCCATAAGTAGAAAGCTGAAACTGGATCCTTTCCTTACTCCGTATACGAAAATTAATTCAAGATGGATTAGAGACTTAAATGTTAGACCTAATACCATAAAAATCCTAGAGGAAAACCTAGGTAGTACCATTCAGGACATAGGCATGGGCAAAGATTTCATGTCTAAAACACCAAAAGCAACGGCAGCAAAAGCCAAAATTGACAAATGGGATCTCATTAAACTAAAGAGCTTCTGCATAGCAAAAGAAACTACCATCAGAGTGAACAGGCAACCTACAGAATGGGAGAAAATTTTTGCAATCTACTCATCTGACAAAGGGCTAATATCCAGAACCTACAAAGAACTCAAACAAATTTACAAGAAAAAAACAAACAACCCCATCAAAAAGTGGGCAAAGGATATGAACAGACATTTCTCAAAAGAAGACATGCATACAGCCAACAGACACATGAAAAAATGCTCATCATCACTGGCCATCAGAGAAATCCAAATCAAAACCACAATGAGATACCATCTCACACCAGTTAGAATGGCAATCATTAAAAAGTCAGGAAACAACAGGTGCTGGAGAGGATGTGGAGAAATAGGAACACTTTTACACTGTTGGTGGGATTGTAAACTAGTTCAACCATTATGGAAAACAGTATGGCGATTCCTCAAGGATCTAGAACTAGATGTACCATATGACCCAGCCATCCCATTACTGGGTATATACCCAAAGGATTATAAATTATGCTGCTATAAAGACACATGCACACGTATGTTTATTGCAGCACTATTCACAATAGCAAAGACTTGGAATCAACCCAAATGTCCATCAGTGACAGATTGGATTAAGAAAATGTGGCACATATACACCATGAAATACTATGCAGCCATCAAAAAGGATGAGTTTGTGTCCTTTGTAGGGACATGGATGCAGCTGGAAACCATCATTCTTAGCAAACTATCGCAGGAACAGAAAACCAAACACCGCATGTTCTCACTCATAGGTGGGAACTGAACAATGAGATCACTTGGACTCAGGAAGGGGAACATCACACACAGGCGCCTATCATGGGGAGGGGGGAGGGGGGAGGGATTACATTGGGAGTTATACCTGATGTAAATGACGAGTTGAGGGGTGCAGCACACCAACATGGCATAAGTATACTTATGTAACAAACCTGCACGTTATGCACATGTACCCTACAACTTAAAGTATAATAATAATAAAAAAATAAAAAATAAAAATAAAAAATAAAAAAAAATAAAAAAAGAACGAGACATATATTCCCTACTTAAATCCAATAGAGGCAGTTTTCATTCTGTTATCATGCAACACTGTGTGACAGTCAATGTTGAAGTCATATAAACAAGTTATTTGGTTTTAGAATTTAAAATAAAGGAGATCTACCAATTTGCGGTAAACACAAGTACCCATATTGTTCTCTTTCTTTAGACTCTAACTGGAGAAGAGTGTGTATTTTCTGCCTTTTTTCCCAGGTAATAGCATTTATCTGATGAGGAGTTGGCTAATGGCTTCAGTTCCACATGGCTAGCTACACTGCGGGGCGGGCGGGAGGGCGGGGGGCGGGGGAAGCATAATGCTGCAAGCAAAATTCCAATGTAGTCACAAGAAGGACATTCTATTTCCTTTTGAAAAAATGTGTTTCAGGTTCTTGGGTAAATCTAGTGGTAGAAATTTTACCACCTATAATTCTGTAATGTGATCCTCCTTTATAAAATTGCTATTACTTGTGGCAAGAAAAGAGGAGGCAGATGGTACTGTGTCAGATGCTGAAAAAGAAAGTGAGCATCTCCTAGATTATTACAGTGGAAGTATCCAAAATTGAAGGCAGATCTCTCGAATACAACAAATTCAGAAGTAAATAAAATAGACATCCTACAAACAGTGACCAAATAAATGTCTGGACTGTGAAATAGTTTATCCCTTGTTTATATAAGAAATAATGCTGATTATATTGCATAGCTAGTATATACCCTAAACCAACAAATATATTTTAAAGGTCTATCAAACAGCCCAATAAGGTTCCATTTTCACATGCACATGTAGCATTTTATAACAATCCTAGGATATGTATATATACAGAGAGATGGAAAAAATACAGTTTTAAAAGAGAAATTTACCCTATATTTTATTGCTATCTGGACAGAAACACATGTTCCAATCTTTTCTTTTCTCCCTGGCTTCTCCCAAAGAGAAATAGGCCTGTTTCCTTAAACAATTTTTTATAAGAGCTATACCTTCTTGTTGGGTATAGCATAACAATTAATATTTCTAAAATATTTTTCATAAGGATAACAGTAGAATAAAGAACAATGAGCCACTTTGTTACAGAGATAAGCCATGCCTTTCTTTTGGTTTATAATGTATTTGCCCAAAAGCATTATGTGGCTAGCTGATAGCTGCATAGATTAACTGTAACTTTTTACCATTTGTGATACACCAGGTTCCATTTAATCAAACTTCAGTTATCTGTATCTATATTCTCCTTAGGATAAGCCTAGATTGTCTAAATTCAGAGCTTGCTACCACCCCAGACATTCTTTCTTTTTGGTTATCATATCAAGTCCCAACTGTGCGGTCTGGAATTCAATGTCAACTATTTTCCACACTTCACATAATCCCTGTGATTTCATCAGCTCCTACCTCTTCACAACAGTTTATTATGATTTTTCAAGTCCCATCTCTGCAGCAAGTGTTTCTCCAAGTGATTTAATTACCAATAATCTTTTAAAAAATCTGAGACCCCAGTCCAATTTTTGCCCATTGAGCAGAGGCTAGAATTTATTATACAGAGGATACTGTTCTATTATCTATGGCAATAAATTATTCTCTTGTTACTCTATAGTTATATATTATATTCTGCAAACAAATTTCAGATACCTCAAGGGCATGGACAATATATTTGATTAGCTTATTTATTGGCACAGAAAGCATTTATCAAGCTTTAATTATGGGCCAAATAGTGTACTATGCCCTGAAGTTAGAAATATGACAAAGAAATGTTCTTGGCTTTCAAGGAGATCCTGTCCCTGTAATTCAATCTAATAATTGTTAGAAGAGAGTTATAAAATAATGCTCTAGACTATTGGTTCTCAAACTTTAGTGTGCATCGAATCACCTAGAGGACTGATTAAAATACAGGTTGCTCATCTCCACTCTCCAATGTTTCTGATCAAGCAGGTCTGAGATGAGGCCTGAGGATCTATATTTGTAATGAATTCCCAGATGGTGCTGATGTTGCTGGCCCAGGGAAAGAGTGATTTAGATAATGGAAAGGCAATTAAATAGGGAATGCAAAGACACAACGAGGTAGAGGGCCAACTGTATTCTAGCAGCAGCAGGAAGGTAATATGGTGGGTTTAGAGGGTGCATAGAGTGACCACAACATGGCAGTTGGAGATGAATAGATTTTAATAGATTTTGGACATCATGGTAATGGTAAGGAATGTAGATATTAGAAGAATCATCATCATCAGAAATTTGTAAATAAAGGAGGGATGTGATCACACCTGGGCTTTAGCTTTTACAAAGAAAACAATAGGGCATTAGGTCTAACATTTAAGTCTCTAATCCATCTTGAATTAATTTTAGTTAACGGATGCAGCACACCAACATGGCACATGTATACATATGTAACAAACCTGCACGTTGTGCACATGTACCCTAGAACTTAAAGTATAATAAAAATAATTCAATACTTAAATAATACTAAATTCTAATACCATCTTACTTTAATTTGAGAATACTATATTAAACCTGTTGTGTAATTAAGAAAAAAAGAAAAAAAGAAAACAATAGGGCAGAGGATATGTCTACACAGAGGATTGTATCATACTGATATTTAGACCACAAAGATGAGATTTGATTTTCTTTCAACATTGAGGGCTAGGTATCATGCTTCATATTTATGGTCTGTCTCAGCTTTCCTCAGCTGGCCAATTTTAACAACCTCCTAGGGAAATCACAGCCTCCAGTCAACCTCCTCTCTCCCTCCCATAATAGCAAGTAGATATCTGGAATCCTGCTATTAAATAGCATCAACATCTGAATTCATGTGTTTCAGCGATTTCTCAGGCTGTTACAGCAGGAGAAACTCATGTTGTAATTTTACTTATCAGGTACTTGAAGCCCAAATTAGTTAAGTAAATTAAAGTAACCCAGCTAGTTAACAGCAGAGTCAAAACTGGAGCTCAACTATCTAAATATTATGTTTATTACTATAATAAATGTATATAAATAAATTTAACTAATTGACAACAATATGAACAGTTAACATTTGCACCTGTACAGGCAATAATAACTAATGCACAGCTGTGACACCATCAGCTATGAGACATATCTGTTTTCAGAAATATTAAAAACAATGTGCATCCAGTAGAGTGACTATAGTTAATGACAATCTATTTTATATTTCAAAATAGCTATAATAAAATACGTGAAACGTTCCCGACACAAAGCAATGGTAAATGTTCGAGGTGGTGGATACAGAAATATCCTTATTTGATAATTACACATGGTATGCATGCATCAAAATATCACATGTATCCCATAAATATGTACAATTATTATGTATCAATTTAAAATGTGCATCTTAGATGCAATACAATACAGCAAACACAAGGTGACTTTTCAGGGCCTCGATTTTGTTCATGGGAAGAATGAAAGATGACATGACTTTGAAGACTTTTTCCATGCCCTATTTCCAGGCAACAGAGTGTCCTAAACCAGAAGAGTTCAGCTCTAACACGAAGACTATTATAAAAGTTAGACTCCTTTGAGAGCATTAGCTGTTCTGTATTTTTGTGTATATCCTTTCCTTTCTCGATTTCACAAGCAACTCCTGATAATTCTAGGAATTTATTGTCCAATTTTAATTTCCTGATCATAGTTAGAGCTTTGAAGTTCATTATCAAACTTTGACCTCATGCCCTCATTCCTACCTCTCAGACACAAATTACATTATTACAGGGACATATATATATATTTCAACATTTCTTCCTTTACTAAATCCAAATAAAACAATAGAATATTGAATTAAATTATTACTATAATTTATCATTTTTCTAATATCTTGTTTTTTTCTGAGAATGTGGTTATTGAATAGAGATTACTTTTTTGATTATGCAAGGCTCAATGTCAACATTTTGTTGCTAAATTGTAACAGAAAGTAATCCAGATCACACAATATTTTTATCTAGCTAAGAAACATGTTTAACTTTCAGCTACAACATTTTCTCACAGAATAAGAATTAAATTGTTTGTATTTATCTTTAGCTTCAGCACTGATTGCAGTTATAAAATATGTTAACATCATGGGCATAACAATTGAAAGTGTACTTAATTGTTCAACCTTGGGAATCGCATCATCTACATCAGATTTCTATGAGTTTTTCATGTCTCTGGTTATTATTTGACCTTTCCAATTTGTCTCTGTGCCTCAATTCTCTCTCCCCCCTTATCCATCCTATGTAGTCCTTCTAAAAAGAATCTTTGAACATATATTTTTACTCATTTTATGATTGCTGGTTCCTCCAGCTAGCTTCTCTTTGACCTCATTGACTCAATCTACCTTATGCTTTTCCCCTAATATCTTGTGTCTTATCATATGAGACTTCTTAATATTTCCAGGGCAGACCATCCTCTTTTGTCCTTTCATGGTTATTCAAGCTGTTGTCCACACTTCTGCTGTTCTCCCTCTATAGTGACAAGTTTCTACTCAGCCTCCCAGATGAGCTCATCTACCACCTTCTCCATGAAGCTGGGTCTTACACTCTGTTGGAGAAGAGACTACTCTGATTCCTTCACATATTTTACTGTACCTATCTTGGGATACTATAACAATTTTGATGTTGTTCTTCCTGACTAAACCTAGCTGTTACTATTTAGCAGTGCATACAACATAGCAGATACTCAACAAATGTCTTTTAATTAGTGCATGAGCAGCAGTATCTGTACAGTTAGTTACTATCTTTATATCCTCACCTCCTACTATATTTTAACCTACCACAAATAGTTTTTTGATGCATGCTTCCAGTGAAAATGTCTTTTATCAAGGTCAACTATGAGGTCCATATTGCAAAACCCAATGGTCTATTCTTTTGTGTTTGTCTAATTGTATTTTCAACATTTGACACTGTTTTTGATTCTATCATGAAGAACTTTCTTCATCACACATGCCTGGTTTTCTTTATAAATCACAGATGTTGATTTTTAGCCTCCTTTGAGTAATTTTTTTCTTCCTCCTGTTTTGAAAGATGCAATCAATTCTCAGGCTCTTTTCCCAAACTCTGCTCCTAGAAGACCTCATCCAGTCCCATGTCTTTAAAAACCATCTAAGAGCCAATGACTGCCATATTACTTATTTATTTATTTTGAGACAGGATCTCACTCTGTTGCCCAGGCTGGAGTGCAGCAGTGTGATCATGGCTCACTGCAGCCTTGACTTCCCAGGCTCAAGTGATCCTTCTGCCTCAGCTTCCTGAGTAGCTGGACTACAGGCATGTGCCACCACACTCGATTATTTTGTGTGTGTGTGTGTGTGTGTGTGTGTGTGTGTGTGTGTGTGTAGAGGTGAGGTTTCACTATGTTACCCAGGCTGGTCTTGAACTCCTGGGCTCAAGTAATCCTCCTATCCTGGCCTCCCAAAGTGCTGGGATTATAGAAGTGAGCCACTGTGTCCGGCCAACCCTTACATTATTATCCTAGTCACAGTATCTGTCTTCAGCTTCAGACTCATCTATCCAACTTTGTTTCCAGCATTTCAATTTGGATATCTAAAGAGACTCTGATAATAAGAAAGACTCTTGATTTCATCACCCCTTGTACCCTAACTTTTTCCTCCTCCACTTTTCCCCAGCAAAGAACTTAGAAATAATTATCAGTTAATCTCATACTTTACATCTAATTCATCACAGCAAATCCTGTCAGCTTTGTCTTTGAAATGTATCCTACATAGAGGCTCTCTAACTGACCCCACCACTCCACCCTGGTCTGAACCACCTCTGATGTGGACTAGTAACGTGGCTTCCAGTGTTATCTCCCTGTATCACTATTGCTTCCATTTCAGTCTAATCTCTACTCAGCAATGAAGAATGAACTCTTCAAAGATAACAGATCAGATAACTTCACTCTCTTTTTCTAAATTCTCCAATGATGTCCTGTCAAAATTATAGAAAGAGTTAAACTCTTTTATCATGGCCTGCAAAACCCTGTGTGATCTTGCTCTTGCCTATGCTTGCACTTCCTTCCTTCCCCACCTTCTCTTGCACTGGAATCCTTGCTATTTGTAGGACAGGTCAAGTATCTTTTGAACTCAGTGCCCTGGCCCTTGTTGTTTCCTCTGCCTGGAATGTTTTTGCCCAAATTGGAGAATATCTGCTCTCATATCTGCTCAAATGTTGCCCCCTAGAGAAACCATGCCAATCCACCCAGTCTAACCAAGTCTACCTTCAATGTCATTTTCTATTCCCTTAACCAGCTTTATTTCCAATATGGATCACTGTCTGAAATCATATGTGTATACATATAATAAATAATTATCATTTATTCTCTAGCTCGCTACTAGAGTGTAAGTTCTAGGAGACTAGGGACATAATTTTGTATTCTTGTATCCCAAGTACCTGGCATATATCATGTGCTTGACAAATATCTGTTGAATAAATGAACACATTGAAGAGATCTACATTATACAATTGTGATGTAAAAATGGTTTTGAGCTAAAACCATTTGAGGATCAACAGATACAGGAAGGGGCTTTTCCTGTACTCTCCCTATCTGCCTAAAAGCAAAGATTTCTGAAATAATTCAACTGTTATAAATCCTCCTTTAAGGAAGGTTTCTTGCACCAGGGGTAAAGAGTGACTCCTGTCACCAGAGATGAGAAGCTGTCTCTGGGAAAAGAAAATTACATAAACAGACTTTACTAAAACAAACATTACCTTTCATTAGTTTCTCTCATATTTCCCAACAACTTTGTTGCCTGAAATTCTAACACTCTTCTTTTCAAAACCCTTGTTAAAAGAGTAAATAAGCCCCAAATTCTAACTTCATTGAGCTACATTTTCTGTGAGCTCCCACATACTTCTATGAATAAACTTTGTCTTTTCTATTGCCAATCTATCTTTTATCAGTTAATTTGCAGCCCCCTAAGTAATGAACCTAAGAGGGGAGTGGAAAAGTTTTTCTTCCCTGACAACATAAATGGACACATCAATAAATGGATAGCTTGAGTAAATTTCCTCATGTTTCTAAGCCTCACTCCATTACATTTTTATTGATCACACCACCAGTGCCAGGCAAGAAATGGGAATTCTTAAGAGAAAGGACATTAGAAGTGTTAAAAGGCAACCACAGAGAGCTGTCACATGGAGAAATGGTCCATGCCATCTTCATTTGATCTCTCTCCTAGTTGGGAGTGATCAGAAGGGGGAATGGAGATATCTTTCTGCAAGGAGGTCCCAGTGATATGATTAATAAAAATATGTCAAAAGACACATGAGAATAGAAGTTCATTTGATACAAGCAAATGTTATTGTTTATTCTAGTAATACAGTTCCACAGAGTCCAGGTCCCAGCAGTGCCCCCTCTTAGAAGGACAAGCCTCCCTAGTTTTCAGGTCTTCACAAATGTGGCTAGCTGGCAAAATACCATCTGATCAAATCATAATCTTCTCAGATCCTTCATAAATCTTCTTACTGCCATGCTCATGTTTTTAACCCCTTCCAACCTCTTCAAGCTGACATTAAGTAGCTTCTTTTAAAAACCAGCAGAAGGTTCATGAATGCATATGGGAGAAGAGTGAATTTTAGGTCAAATTCCAAGGCTATGATTTAACCTTATCTCAATTCGTACACTCCCAAATCAGAGCGGAAGCCTGCCTACAGGGCACTTCGAATCTAAGAAAGTGCCTTCGGTAGAGAAAATAATTAACCAATAGGTTTGTTTGGGGGATGATTTGGATAGGGATCTTCTATATGGACCTAGAAGGATTATCGTCAGAGACAAAGAGTATGTGAACTTTCTGTTAATGCCTAGAGATGTGACAACCAGAGAGGCTGGGCAGAACAGAATCTCAGAGGGCATGTGAGGCAATCGAGAAGACTATAAAGGCATGTGTTTTCTTACCTCAAGTTCATGTAAGGCTTGTAACTGTAAAATCGTCTATTTTTGGATTATCCATGAAATTCTCAATCCTAGGCTAGCAGTTTTCTGCAACTTACAAGCCCGTGCCTCTCCTACATTCAAAGGTTTCCACTAACATTACACCCAGGGACAAGAAGCACATTCTTTTATTGGCCTGTGAGGTGGGGGAAGGGGACAAAATTTATATAATAAAGTATCCTATTTTACACAGTAAAGTTTATTGTTTTACTTTATTAAACACTGATCACTGATAATCTGTTCTATAGCTTTCCCAAAACCCTGTGTTTCTGGATTTTCAGTTATGTAGAGAAAACAGTGAAATCTCCTGAGCTGGTAGCTCTTCCCCTCCATCATAGCTCGAAAGGTGACAGGGAATAGCAGCCTACAGAGTGAACAGAACACAACTCTCTGAACCATGGTTAAACTCCAGCAATTTTGGTGGTCGCAGTAAACAGTGGGCTAAACCCAAGAAACTTCTCCCCATCTATGTGGCTAGAGAATTGTTTAACAAAGCAATATCAGCATGACCTTGGAACTTATTAGAAAAGTAAATTCTCAGGTCTCACCCCAAAGCTACCTTATCAGAATTTCTAGAAGTCGGGCACAGCAATCAGTATTTTAATGAGTCACCTGGTAATTTTGATTCAGGATCAAATGTGAAAACCATCACCCTATAGCAGCAATCCCCAACCTTTTTGGCACCAGAGACTGGTTTAGAGGAAGACAATTTTTCCATGGACCAGGGAGGGGCGGGTGGGGTTGTGGGGAGAGGTGCGTGGGAGGCAATGGTTTGGGGATAAAACTGTTCCACCTCAGATCTTCAGGCATTAGATCCTCATAAGGAGTGCACAACCTGGATCCCTCATGTGAACAGTTCACAATAGGGTTCATGATCCTATGAGAATCTAATACCACTGCTGATCTGATAGAAGGTGGAGCTCAAGTGGTAATGCTGGCTACCCTGCAGCTTACCTCCTGATGTGGGCCCCCAGTTTCTAACAGGTCACTGACCTGTACTGGTCTATGGCCCTGGGGCTGGGGACCCTTGCTCTATAGTGTTAAAAGCCAAAGGGAAGCGGGCAGATCACCTGAGGTCAGGAGTTTGAGACCAGTCTGGGCAACATGGTAAAACCCTGTATCTACTAAAAATACAAAACTCAGCAAGGCATGGTGGCACCAGAGTGCCTGTAATCCCAGCTACTTGGGAGGCTGCAGCATGAGAATCACCTGAATCTGGGATGCGGAGGTTTCAGTGAGCTTAGATCATCCCACAGCACTTCGGCCTGGATGACAGAGTGAGACTCCATTTAAAAAAAATACAAAAAGGATTAGAGCATAGAGGATTGGCAGTCTTGAGGACTAAGGTAACCCTATTTGCAAGGTGACAGTATGTATATTGAACTGTATCAGGTCCACAATGCAGCCTTTTGTATAACCAGGCTCCTAGTGCTGTTGTATGCTAATCCTAGTCCTAAAAGTAAAATTAGGCAAAAACAGAGTTGAGATTCACTTGAGTCAAGGTCCCCATTACTCAGTAACTCCTGAGATGAACACAATGCCCATATATAACTAGCATCTCCAGTGTACCCTCATCTTCTCATTTGCCTTGTCCACCGTGATGTGGCCCTTTCTGTCTTCCAGGTATATGCACAAAACCCCATACTAAGCACTGCAAACATACAGCTGAGAAGGTCCTTAGCCTCTAGCAATGTAGTTTTGTCTTAACCACGTCTGATTCATGTTTATCTATAGGTCTTTATGGAAACTGTTTCTTCTTTCTGAATTACCCTTCCCTGCTTTCATTCTTCATTCTTGGACTGATTCCACAGCCCTGGGCGGCCATCACACGCTGTGGTCATCTTTTTCAGAGCACAGTCTTGCAATTACTTGATTATACAGCTGACTCACCACCTCACTTAGGAGCTGGTTGAAGGGAGGGGCTGTGTCTTTCATCTCTTTATCACCAGCACATTGCACAGTTCCTACCTATAGTTGATAGTTGATAACTTTTGATGAATGAATGAATGAATGAGAAT
The DNA here is from genome assembly GCF_037993035.2 of Macaca fascicularis. NCBI lineage: Eukaryota > Metazoa > Chordata > Mammalia > Primates > Cercopithecidae > Macaca > Macaca fascicularis. The sequence goes on from NC_088395.1 coordinate 32,196,026, forward strand.
CAGACATTAAATTTTCAGAAGGAAAAAAAGTTTATCCTTAAATGTGTTGGGATTCAGAAGAATCATTTTCCCTTCTACTTTACGCTCACAAATGTGTTGAAATTCAGAAGAATTCCAACCTTCTCATTTGCCTTGTCCATGTTATATGGTTTCTTATAGCATAGCTAAAGCAGTGGTTTTCAAAGCACGATCAAGGCCAGCAGTATCAGCATCACCTGATAACTTGCTAGAAATACAAATTCTGGACCTGCACCAAACTTACTGGACCAGCAACTCTGAAGGCTAGCCTAGTAATCTGTGGTATAACAAACCCTCCAGGTGATTCTGATTGAGTACTACTGGCCTAGAGTTGGTTCTAAGACTTTGGTATAGCTACCAGTCAGAATCTAGGTCTTCACACACTGACACTGATTCAGTAGGTTTGGGATGAAGGGTAGGAGTCTACGGCTTTTATCAAGCTGCCCAGATGATCCTGAAAGGTGTTTTCTGGATCCAGAAGAGTCTCAACACATCTGTGAGCATAAACTTGAAGTGAAAACATTTTTAATGAATTTGTCTGGGGTTTTGTTACTTCTTCCACTCCTAACTTCATCTATAATTAAGACCCTAAGCCGCTTGTTTCCACTTAACCTTGCCAAACTCATACAAATTCAGTTGGAAATATTTACAATTTCCAGAGTTACCTGGAATTGTATACTGAGTCTCCAAGGTGGTTAATGAGCCACTTTGGATGATAACAACCACCTTGGCTGATAAATAAATTGATAGGTAAGCAATGTATTGTAATAGCAACCAAACCCTTGCTTCTCTGATTTACTGACCTGTCACAATTATAGACCAAACCAAATTTCTGAAATTCTGGCTGCTCAAATCCCAATTGCAATCTGACTGAGGCATTATTAATATTGGAGTTTGAAGTAAATAACACAAATGCATCAACCAAAATAGGAGGAGAACAAGCCTGGAAGTGCAAATGTTCATTAAAAGTTACTGATTTGTGCAGAACTCTGTGTGGCTTGGGCAGTCACTTCTCTTTGTCAAGTATAGATACAAAACGTTTGTTCCTTATCCAATTGCAATAGTATCCATGGTAAATATGTGCAATGCATTTGAAAATAATAACTTCAGATCGAAAGACAAAAAATGAATATGCTAAGGAAGTATGGCAGTCACAAAGAGGCATTTTATCTGCTAGTTCTTAATCAGGGCAGACCTGAATATTCACATTTATAGCACAAAAACTGAAAGGGAGGGCTGGAATTTAAAAGCCCCTTCGTCTTGGTTAGGCTCTGTGGGGAGTTCTCCCTGCAGCTGGTGGGCTCCTTCCCGCTTCTGATGTCTCCACCTGCAGGTGGTGGCGCTGGCCCCTGACCTCCTGAAATAAGCCTCTTGCTCTCTTCTCCCATGTTATTCCTGCTGCCTGTGGACTGCTGACAGGAAGTCAGGGGATGACAAAAGGTCCCTCAGTAAATGACTTGACTAAGCAGCTAAATAATGTTTGCTCCGAAAGCTTTATTTTCAAATAAGGTTTTCAAAATATGTGTGCATATATATATTCGGTTTTATTCAGAATGCAGGAGTGTATCTGTGGAGAGTGGAAGGGCATTGGAAGGAGTAAAAAAAAAAAAGTGTGTGTGTGTGTGCGTGTGTGTGTGTGTATACACTCACTATATGCCAAAAAGAAAAGCAAACAGGAGACAAAGATGTGCTGAAACCTTGACAGAACATAGACAACAGTGGCATATTTGAGTTAGAAAATAAACAAGGGTGTGCATTTTAGAATTCTCAGATTTATTTGATTTTTGTCCAACCACTACAAAGTAAGGAGTAAATGTGAATATGACGGGGTAAGAGAAAATAAGTTGATTTAATGGTGAACTAGGGACAAAGTCCTAGTGCTTTGTATTTGCTCTGTGACCTAGATCTTGAGCATCCTTCCTTGGCAAGTCAGGATGATTTTTAACTAGCTCCTAAGTAGCTTTCTTGTCTTGGTTCTGTTTTCTTCGAATCTACAGGCCAAGCTGCAGAAAAGGGCTTTCTAAAATTCAGGCCTATTTAAGTCATTGGCCAGTATAAAAGCCTTATATGGTTTCCTATAGCGTAGCTAAAGCAGTGGTTTTCATAGTACGATAAAGTCCAGCAGCATTGGTGTCACCTGGTAACTTGCTGGAAATGCAAATTCTGGACCTGCACCAAACTTACTGGACCAGCAACTCTGAAGGCTAGCCTAGTAATCTGTGGTATAACAAACCCTCCAGCTGATTCTGATGTGAGTATACTGGCCTAGAGTTGCTTCTAAGACCTTGCTATAATTACCAGTCAGAATCTAGGTCTTCACACCCAGACACTGACTCAATAGGTTTGGGATGAAGGGTAGGAGTCTACAGCTTTTATCAAGCTGCCCAGATGATTCTGAAAGGTGTTTTCTGGATTGCATTTAGAGAAATGCTGGCCACAGTCTAAATAGTATCTGAACCACGAAATATATCTATCTGTGCCCCCTGCCCACCCCATCTGTGAAATTCTTTGAGATCATTTTCAGTTCCCAGTCATTAGCACAGTGCCTGCAACAGAACTGACACATTCCTTTCTAAATGTTTCTGAATAAATAAACTGCAATCCCTAATGTGAACTATTTTGCTCTTATCTAGACAAATGAGGCAAAACTACTCTGACAGACTTCAGTGGTAGTTTTTAAATTGTTGTTATTTAAGGAATACGCTACTCATAAGGACTTTTCTTCTCACATTGAACATTACAAGATAAATTAAAATAATTTTATCTAAGTAAATGTCCTGACACTAAGTTTAGCCAGATTTCACCCCTTAATCTGTTTTCTAAAACACAAAAAGAAAAAAAAAAAAAGAGCACCTACATCAGAATTCTACTTTTGAAAAGCAGTGAAAGAAAGCAGTGAAGATGCTTTGACCTTGAGTAAGATTACAGCTTCTGGCCCCCAAATGAGACATGTGTAGTCTTACCTTGTCTCAGGTAAACGTGTATTCATCTTGCGTACATGCACACCACATGAATACAGGAAGGGGAATATCAAAACCTAGTAAGGTGAACGGTTTTGTGAGCATGTGTGTGTGTATACATATATATATATGTAAATGATCAAAACTGATGCTAATGTTGATGCTAATGTTGATGCTAATGAAAAAAACCTGTCTTGTTACAGGATGGACCTTTATTCCCGTGGTTCTTTAACTTGACTGTGCGTTAGAATTGCCTACAGGGCTTGTTCACAGATTGCCGGGCTCCACTCTCCAAGAATTTCTGTTTCAGTAGGTCTGTTGTGAGGCTCAAGAATGGGCATTTCTAACAATTCCCATGTGATGCTGATCTGGGACCCACACTTTGAAAACAACTGCTCTACTCCATAGGGGGAAATGAATGTGTCAGGAAAAAGGTACTCTGTTTCTGAAGAAAGAGAAACATGAAAGGTTAGACAAAGAATATACAAGTAACTGAAATCCTCCAAGTAAAATAAATTCCACCTCTTAATTATACCTATAATCCTTTGTTTCACAGGCCAGCCTAAATTTACCACTTTATCTTACAGAGATGTCCATGTGAATCTACTTTCTTATGATATAGTGAGCTCCTTTAAAATCGTGGCATGGTTTATTCATCTTTATGTCTGTCAAAGATTAGAAGTAGTAAATGTTCAATAAATATTTGTTGCATTAAAAGAATTATAAAGGAAATAGACTGTACACTTTATTCTTGATTGACAGAAATTTTATGGTATAATCCTAAGGTAAGGTACACTATTGATTTCAATGCTTGAATTTTTTATTTTCTATCTAAAACAATTCACATGTGTAATGAATTAAACATCTGTCTTTTGTGAGATACTTAAAAAATACTTAGAGATACTTAAATATGGAGTATAATGCTACATAGATACCATACATAGAATCTACTCAATTTAACAGAACTTTTGAGCTTCTACCACATGCTTGATAGTATACTCAATGCTGGAAATATCTAATATAATAATGTTATTAGCTTCAATTTATTGATCAGTTAGCATACAATAGGCAATCTGCAAGGTGCTTACAGCAAACTATGCTTATTTACTCATCACAATACCTCTATGAAGTCAGCTTTATTAGCATCTCCAGTTTAAGGGAAGAGGAAATCAAAGCTTTAAAACATTAATTTATTCTAAATCACACAGGTAAGAAATGACAGAACCATGATTTGGACCAAGGTTGTCCGAAGGTAGAGTCTGTTTTCAACAGCTCTGCTGTATTGACTCATTCCGAAGAGAGGGTTAGCCCTTAGAAAAGTCACATGCAAAAGAGACCCAATCACTTTCTACTGTTTAAACCTGAGTGAAAGTAGGGTTAAGTTTATGTAGGTCCAAAGTTCTAATAGATAGACCCCAAAGGGGAGCTCTTTTTTGGATACATGTCAGGAACATGTTAAGGTACAAATTTTCATTCATCAATTCAATAAATTTCTCTTGAATATTTGTTGTGTACAGTTACTGTGGTCCTATGGATTCGGTGGTAAGCAAAGAATGCCCAATATCTAGTGGGTGACACAGATAATAATCAAATTCTCATACAAATAACATGTAATTACAAACTGAATTAAGGATGAGGAGAGGAGAATAAAGGGCACTAGGAGAGCATGTAGAAAGAGGACTTAATTCAATTTGTGGAAGGGGTAACCAGGGAAACCTTCCCGAGCAAGTGACAACTGATTAAGATGGGTAAGCCGAGCAGGAAAATGTGAGTTTGTGGAGTGGGTGGAGACAGTGAGCAGATCCCCTGACAAGCAGAATAGTACATGCAAAGGCAAAAGAGATTACATCACTGTAGTTAGAAAAATCTAAAATAAGTTAGTGTAGCTGGAGTACAGAGAATGAGAAGATGAGAGGGATAGTAAAAAATACTGCCAACATAGCAAAGGACAGACAATGCAAGGCCTTGCACGCCATTTTAAGGCTGAAATTAATGTGAACCTTTTGAAGGAGAACGGTGTCAAGGCTAGATTTATATTTATTAAATATCACTCTGGTTGTAGGGCAGAACAGTCTGGTGGGTAGGAGATTATTGTGTTAATCCCAATGAGAGAAGATGGTAGCTTGCACTAGGATAATAATGGGCATAACGAAAAACTGTAGAGATATTGAGAAGGTTAAATCAGTGGGACCAGGTGACAGGTTTAATATGGTAGTTGAAGGACAGTAAGGAAGAGTGAGGAAAAAATTCCAGACTTTTGGCTTGCTTAACTGGATGGTGTCATTCACTGGGATGGAGGAAACTGAATGTGTATCAGGTTTGAAGGACAAGATAGAACATTCAATTTGGTCGTTGTTGAGTCTGAGTTGCCTCTGATACATTTAAGTGGAGATGTCAATTAGGCAGGTGGGTATATACATAAGACTAGCATTCAGGTGAGAGTTTCAGGGCTGGAGATGTAAATATTAGAAGCTTTGCAGAAACATTAGTTAAGTTAAATCAGGAACCTAGATAGGATTACCTAGGGACAGAAGAGAAAGTGAAGAAATGAAAGGAGATATTATTCCTTCTTTGGAACCTTGTGTAGTGAATCTGAATCAAACCCTGTTTAATTTTAAATTACAAAGCCAATGTAACCACTCATTGTATAGATGAAGAGAACTGAAGTCCTGTGAGTTTTATCCATTTTGCTAGATTGTAAAAGTCAAGCTGGGGCAAGAACTCAAGTCTTCTGAACTGTAGTTGAATTCTCCACCTTTATCGATATTTCTTAAAATGTGGTCCTTGAACCAGCAGCATTAGCATCACTTTTACGCTTCTTTTAAAAATGCAAATATTTAGGCCCCATCCCAGTTCTACTGAATCAGAAGCTCTATGGCTAGAGCTCAGATGCATGTTCAGGTCAGAGAGCTCCTGCTCTGTTTTGTGTGATCCCCTTCCTGAGTGTTAGCAAAGTGATGGGTTCACACTTATGGGTAGAGAGGTAGCAGGAGGAAAGTGAGGCTGTTCTTGACTCTGTGCCAGAGGAGATTATATAAACTGACCCTCTTGAACTCAACAGAAGCTGTAGACCGCATTGGTACGTGTGTTTTATAAACTACAATTACGCATGTCATTTCTGTGCTTTGCAAAAGAGACAGATAGTGGTGCCAGGGGAAATGACATTAGCAATCCACGTTGATTAGGTAAAATGGTCTGACACAGTGAGGCAAAAATTGATTTGGTAAAACTTGACATAGGTGGCACTTTCAACCATCAGTATCCACTTAATAGATATAAACAGCTATTTTCCTGACAAACACCCACACTCACATCTTTAGAAGAGTTTTAGCAATTCTGTATGTTTGACAGATAAACCTCTGCTGCAAATTATCCTCTAGCCATGAGATTTAAAACCAACAGTTTCTAGTGTTTTGTTCCTTTGAAATATGTAACCTTAACCAGATGTTTATACCCTGGGTCTCAAAATCTAATTGAATAGTTCACTTGATGTGTTTGCACAATTACGAAACTCTTCTTCCTTAATAGGGGAAGAGGGGCAAATTGATATGTTTAATTTTCAAAAACACAGAGAGTTCTCTGCTCTACAACAGTCTATCAGCTAGAAATTTCTATTAACTGTCTCTTCTCTACTTCATGAGCGCAAGGATAAGTTGTGGTTTTAATGATCCTTTGGGAATATTAAGAGATCTTGAGGTAAAAGCTAAACCAAATAGTTTAGTTTGTATTCAGGACAGCAGACATTTTTTTATACACTATCATCCTACTTTAAAATTAATTATATTAAAAATTATTCTTTTAACTGGGCTATCTAATTAATAAGGACACCACCATTCCTTGACCAATACGCTTGTATAAGCTTAGTTTATTTTTGTGTATAGGATTCATATATTCAATTGTACTGATGAAAAAAGTATCAGCAGCTTCTGATCTTCCTTTGTGACAGTGAGAAATACAGAACTCTCAGCACATAACAACTCTGTCCAAACTCTTGCACTAAGCCTTGACTAAACTCTAGTATGGCTTCTAGCAGCATAAGGCCATGTCCCTAGGATGACCCTAGCCTTCCTTTAAGTGCCTGCTTGAGAAAGCTCAGGCTGCCAGGAAAATTTAATATTTGTTCTAGCCAACACACATCTGATGATAGGACTCTTACCTCCGTTTCTTAGAGCATTTACTCAAAAGGGCTTACAACTGTGAACATGTAGCTCTTGGAACTCAGAAGTGTCTCACTCAAGGACCTGAAAGCCATTCTTTTCAAATGTCATCATCAAGAAGGATAAGTCCTCTGTCTCCTATTCTCTGTGGGAAGATAGAATCCTAACTTCAATAACTTCCAGATAACACAGCTGGCCTAATCACATTTACACAGACCAGCTCTTTGTACTTTTTTACTTCTCTAACTCGAACTCCCACTCCTCCTCCCTCCTTCTTCCCTTAAAACAACCAAGTCACCTCTGCACAAATTAGAATGGATCTCAGCTCTCCCCTAATTTCACTAGGTATTGAATAAAATCTGTTTCTACCACTTTAATATCCAGCTGTGTTTATCTCTGACAACATATATGCTCTCAAAGGCATTCTGATAAATATATTTTCCTTAATGAACAAGCATAATAAAATACGTCAGCTTTGTTAAATCACCTAAATACTCGAACAACTCTACCATTATATTTGAGGTAGCTTTGAAAGTATTTCTAATTTTTCTTTCTCTTTAATATGCTATGGGAAGGGACGAGACATTTATTTGAAACTTCAATTATATGCTATCATAGTAAGAAGATGATTGGACCATAAATGAAAAGACATGTTTTTGCAACTGCATTGCTCAAGAGTGCCAGTTATGTCCATTATCCATCCCTTCAATGGAAACAAAGACCATCCATTTTCTTTTAGAGGTAATCACTACTGTCCCATGCAAGACACAGAAAATAGGCAATTTGGAAGTATAGTAACTAGTTAGCAATATTCTTTTAACTTTCTATATGGGTATACTTTTTTACATGCATTAATTTCACTATAAAACAAGTAAAATTATATGATTAAAAAGAACTAGCTTCTAAAATTTTGAGAATGCATTGCATACAATGGTCAATGTTAATCTAGTCAACAAAGAAATGTTCAATAAAACATGTTTGTTTATAAAATCAGTAGAAGACTTCCTTAGAAATATTTTATGTAACAAATGCCTAGGGTGGGCTGAAAAGAAAAACCCAGTAAAATGGCATTTCGAAATTTATATTTTCCTTTACATGCCTCTAATTTAAAATAAATATCTGATATTTTTAATAGATTTAGTTTGTAGTACAAAATCATGAATTAAATCCTAATGATTTCAACTATAATTTTAAAAAATTATATTCCAAATAGCAAGCCAATCAATTGACATTTACAATCTTCTGATAAATGCAAAGTATCAATTCCCTAAACAAGCTTTTTATGGTTACTTTTTCAAAATAACTACATCATTCAAAACTATTGAGTTGCCTATAAAACCTAAATCGCTTGAACATTAGTTCTGGAGAAATTTTCATGATGCCTTTAAACTCTCAGCGTCAAATTCAACATTTAGGCTTTAACGCCTATTGGTGGTATTTATCACCATTCAACACTCACATTTATCATGTAAGGAAAATATGTTTAAGAAAGAAAAATTGAAATAGGAACTCAGAGTTTAAAACATTTCTACTTATAACCTGTGTCGTTCCTCTTTGTGTAAAATCTATGACCTGCTGATTGGAAAGACACGAGATATGGAGAAGATTTTGAAATACCCAAATCTTTATAACAAAGCATCAAACACAGGGCCTGAAAGAAAGAGCATAACAGAAACTCAATGAAATATCTAGCTTATCACTCTGACAATTAATCATATCTAAGGCCCCACCTCTAATCTCAGCACCTTAGCCAAAGATTAAATACCAAGGACAGTTACAGTTTGCTATAGATACCTAGAAGAAAGAAAGCCTCCTTTTCCTTACCTTTTCCATATTAAAAATTTATATTGTACCTTTCAGATTAATATATCAGCTAAAATTTTGTTACATAAATGAGCCATTTTTGCAGCATAACTCTTCACTGCAAATAAAAGCATATATACTGACAATTCTCAAATTTTGTTTTTCAGCTTTGCTTCATCAGATTACTAGAATGAGGCAGTGTCATGCATTAATTCCACAAAATTTATGAAGTCACCTAATAAACATACATTTTATGATGAGATAACAACACCAAAAAGTAGTTACCAACACTTGATACCTCTTGCGATGTGAACCTATAAGAGGCCAATTTGACAGTCAGAAGAGTATGAGTAATATTTTTCAAAAGTTCCATGAGCACGAAATTAAAATCCTACAATGTAATACCAGCTTCTCTCCCTACTTAAAGGAGATAGTAATGATTGAATCAGGATTAAATTCAAATAAGCCAATGACAAATGTGAAATGAGTTATTTTCACCAATAATCATTTCATCCTAAAAGCAAATGAAAAACTGCTATAAGGGACTTCTCAATCAGTCCCTATACATAGGAATTGGTGTGTATGTATATATATATTTCTATATATATACACACACATATAGACACATAAGCATATATACGTATATATACATATACACGTATATATGTGTATGTGTGCGTGTATATATATATAGAGAGAAAATTGGTAGTTCCTACAGAAAACATTATGTCCAAGGTTTTTTCCTTGGCTTCTGATTTTGAGGCCAATGAGTTTGGGTCATTTTAAAGGGCAGACATCAGCAAGTGCCTGCAGTGACAAATAGTTATTAGCTGTAACACAATACTTTTTATTTCCAAAGGTTGGCCAGATTGACAAAAGGAGAATCTTGTCTTCTATCCTTCCTTTCTCATTTTTCAAAGACTTTTTTTTTTTTTTTTGTCTCAGAAACCTTTAGTCTTTTTATGCTGGCTTTTTTCCCCCTTACGCTTTAGCTTTGCTCTTTTCTTTGAGGTCTCAGTGACATATAGGTCAGGGACATCTTTACCAATGTAATATTAGTGGAGAGTTATATCAAGGGGGTGAGGACACTGAAGGCTGACACAGATGCCTGAACAATTTGCCTTATCATTCCACACTGGTCCAAGTGGTGCAGAAATAAGAGGAGATTATGGGTTTTGTTATGTATAATTTTGGATTTACAGATCAAATGTAGGTTTTTCAGAAAGTTTGAGTATTACATACAATTATTACCACCATACCCACTATTATCAATGTCAGAATTATCAGTGGATAAAATTTGTTTTTATTATTTTATATTTACACTGAGTAATATATATAAATACATATATGCAAATACATATATATATATAACTATATATACAATGTTTTTCTGTATAAATTCCCACAATGCAAACTCCATCCAAGAGCAAATATAATCTAACTATACAACATATCTCATAACTCCCCTGGTTAAAAACCCCAATGGCTTGACATTTAATTTATAAACAAAAAAATCTCAACTCTTCACCACATCCCGGAAGAATGCACATCATCTGATGAATGCCAGATCTTTCCCCTCATCTCCTGGCACTTACCTCTCCATCACCAAAATCCACTCACACCTTTCCTCAAGTAGGCTAAGTTGACTATGCAATTGCACGTTTTTTGTTTCCTTTGTCTGGAACATATTCCTTACATATCTGCCTCTGTCATTATTCAGGTTCCTTTTCAAATGTCATTTCCTCAAACAAAAGTCCTTTCTCTGACTTCTCTGTCTGGTGTTACATCTCATCTCATATTCCAGTTACACTCTACCACACTGCTCACTTTTATTTTCTGTATAAGACATATTGATATTTAAAAATTGTTATTTATATAATGCCAGATGCGGTGGCTCATGCCTGTAATCCCGGGACTTTGGGAGGCCATGGTGGGCAGATTACCTGAGGTCAGGAGTTCAAGACAAGCCTGGCCAACATGGTGAAACCCCATCTCTACTAAAAATACAAAAATTAACCAGGCATGGTGGCGCATGCCTGTAATCCCAGCTACCTGGGAGGCTGAGGCAGGAGAATCACTTCAACCCGGGAGGCGGAGGTTGCAGTGAGCAGAGATCATGCCAGTGCACTCCAGCCTGGGTGACAGAGTGAGACTCTGTCTCAATAAAATAAAATAAAAAATAAGATAAAATAAAAATTGTTATTTTTTACATCGATTTCATTAGAATATAAGATCCTTGAGAATAAGAACTTTTTCTCTCTGATTCATTCCTGTAATTTAGCACCAAGAACAACATTTGACATATAGAAGATAATCAACGGATAGGTGATTGAACAAATAGCTCTTGGAAACAGGTACTAGTTTTCTTGTTATCTTTATTTTAAGGATAAAAAAAAATTCCTGACGTTTAAAAGGGGTAAGTGACAGGCTCTAGATCACATAGCATCCCGCAGAGCCAACCATTGACATTAAGACTACATGCCTGCCTAGTCAAATAAAATGAATTTGGACACATTGTGATGGAGCTAGGGGTTGTCAAGATCATATATAGACATCCTAACCTTATTGTCACATTGAAAAACATAGATATTATCATGTATTATGAGAATGATTTCTCAGTCAGGGATGGTCATGAGTAATGAAGAAAAAACCCCTTAAAACTAAGACAACTTCAAGAAAATTGGTCATTTAATCCTTTGTTCTACTGCTGCTGTTTTAGACCACATTCTCCTCTAGGTATTATGTATTCAGTAGAAAATATTTAGTGCATGTAATAAAGTAAGCCAATGGCCACATTGGGAAGTATAGTGCTCTACGCTGGATGTCAGAAGACCTCAGTGCCAAATCCTGCTTCTTCACACAGTAGTTGGAGGGTACAGTCATCTGAGAGTGCCAATTCCATAATTTTAAAATAGAAAAAGCATGTCTGTCATATCAACCTCAAGGAATCGAGGGATCAATGGAGATCATGGCTATAAAAGCACATTTTAAATGCCAGAGTGATATAAAAATGGAAGGTCTTATCATTGTCATTTAGGAATGAAGGCTTTTTAATCTATAGGTGTTCAATAACATATTACATGAGTAAATAGGCGAATGATGAATATTATAAAAGAATACAAAAATACAATATTAATAGATATAATGCTTACCTATAAGGTCAATTTGTTTGGGCCTAAATTTAGATTAGGCAACATGTTGCATAAATGGGTGGGTCAGTAACGGAAATGTCACTCTAAAAAACGTGCAAGGAAGTAACTGTCCATCACGGTCAAATTACTTCAGATGCCTTGAATTCATGAATAAAACACTCCATCAAATTTTATGCATCTCAAGCACTTCTCACACATTTAAATCCACAACATCCTAGTGAGGTAGGGAAGGAGGAATATTTCATTTTTCTTATTTGGTGAAATGAGGATAATGAGGCACAAGGAGGTTAATGATAGATGTGAAGCTAATGCAATCAGTCAGCAGCAAAACCATAGTTAGAATTTAGGTTCCCTGAATTCCACTTAGGGTTCTTTTCAAGATACTATGTTAACTACATTTCATTGTTGGAGGAATTTAATTCAGTCATGTAGATACAGATGCTCACAACATTTTTTTTTTTTATCCTACTAAGGAATCTTGCCATTAATTCAACCACTGAGACAAATAATATGTGGACCTGCGCCGGAGACATAGCTTCGGTGTTCATTCAAGTCATTTCCTGAGCTAACTTCTGTTCCTTTCCCTATGAATTCTATATTTTTTCACATTATACCACTGAATTATTCAGATTCATCCAATACCCTTTAGAGTTATTAACATGAGATATATATATATATAAATGTTGCTTTCTCCTTTTGGTTATATAGCTAGAAAGTCAGGATATAGTAAAAGGAGTCCCAAAATGTAGATTTTGAAAATATAAGATCAGTTATTCAGGACACCACACACTTTTCTTTTTCTTCCCATCTCACTGATCACTCCTTTCTTTCTTTCTTTCTTTCTTTCTTTCTTTCTTTCTTTCTTTCTTTCTTTCTTTCTTTCTTTCTTTTCTTTTCTTTTCTTTTCTTTTTCTTTTTCTTTTTTTTTTTTTTTTGATGAAGTCTCGCTCCATCGCCCAGGTTGGAGTGCAGTGGCACAATCTTGGCTGACTGCAACCTCCGCCTCCTGGGTACAAGCAATTCTCCTGCCTCAAAGCCTCCCAAGCAGCTGGGACTACAGGTGTGTCACCACACCCAGCTAATTTTGTATTTTTAGTAGAGACGGGGTTTCACCATGTTGGCCAGGCTGGTCTCCAACTCCTGACCTCGTGATCCTCCTGCCTCGGCCTCCCAAAGTACTGGGATTACAGGTGTGAGCCACCACGCCTGGCTGATCACTCCTTTTCATTATCCTGTGCTGTTTTCTCCTTTTTCAATCCACCTCTTACTGTTAGAGTCCTTAGTCATGTTGTCATTTCTATCTATATTCTTCCTTAGTGATACAATCTGATATCACAGCTTTAAATGCTATCTTATACCAATAACTCCAAAATTTAAATGTCCAACCTGGACCTTTTTGCTGAACTCTAAAGGTATACATTCAATTGCCTATTCAATATATCTGGTGATATGTCTAATAGATATCCAAATTTAATGCCTCCCTAATTTCCCCATTCTATCTATAAGTCTTTATCATTTCAGTTGAGGGCAACTTTATCCCTTCCAGTTAATTAGACCAAAAACCTTGGAGCCATTCATGACTCTATTTTTCTCCCATGCCCCTTATCCAATTCATCCAGAAATCCTTGTTGGCCCCACTTCTAAACGCATTCAGAATATGACTATTTCTTATCACCCTGGTCTCAGACAGCATCGTCTTTACTTGTATTACAGAAGTAGTCTTCTAATTTGTCTCCTTGTGTTGAGCACTGCCCACCTCTAGCATCCAGATTAATTCTTTCAAAACAAATGTCAGATCCATTAGCTCTTCTCACACCCAGAAAGAACAAGAACGTCCTTACAATGGCTTCAAAGGTCTACCCTCATCTCACTAACATCCTCTCCTAAACCTCTCTCACTTACTTCACTCTAGCCACACTGCAGACAACCTGCCCAAAACAGCAGATAAACTGATGCCTTAGGAACTCTGTACTGATTGTTTACTAAACCCAAAATGAGTTTACTGTTGATATCTACATGATTCAACCCCATGCCTCTTTCAGATATTTGCTCAAATGTCACCTTCTCAATGAAGAATACCTTGATACCCTATTTAAAATTGGAATGTACTCCAGCACAAGCCATCTCTTATTTTACTTTTCCTCTTCTTTTTCACAGCACTCATCACTTTTGAACATACTATACAATATACTTATTGTATCTGTCTTTCATTATTTGAGACCCCCAAGAATCCAGAGGGCATACATCTTTTCTGCTTTGTTCACTGACACATTCAAAACATCTACAGTAGTGGCTGACACACAGTGGTGGCTCAATAAGTATTTTTCAAGTTAACCTGATGCTAAGTCAAGAACTTTCAACTGTCCAGTCACAGAACTCATTTCAGGGCATCAAAAGAACTGAGCAAACAGATAATGGAAGTGGGTTCATGTAGATTGAGAAGAAATTAAAAGAAGGAAGAGAAATACACGGGAAAACAATGGGGAATAGGGATACACATATTCTTTTTTTTTTTTTTTATACTGCAGGCAAGGCACAGAGGCAGGGATGTAAACAAAGGAAACATCTGTAAAGATGCTAATATAGGTTTTCACTATTTTAAAATAGATGAAATAAATTATGTGTTTAACTGTGACATGGTTTTAAAGAGTGGCTAAATGATCAATCTCTTCCTTTTCTTTCTTCCAGCATTATATTATTTCAAAGGGTCACTGATTACTTCATGGGAACCAGAGGTTGTTATCGTCACTTGTATAAGTCAGATGAATAAAGAGAAATTCTTGATAAATGAAGTATACTTTGAAGGCAAAATATACAGAAAATATGGTATATGTGAGAAAAAGGTACATGTGAGATTAAAAAGTATCCTCAGAGATTAAAGGATTTGCCAAAAACTGATATAAATTCCATGGGTGCAAACAGAGTTCTAAGCCTACTTCAGTAAGAATTGACTTTATTGGTTATCTATGAAATATATTATTGTAGTAGGGGTCTATTTTTATGGCCACATCTGGTCTAGACTTCACAAAAGAATTACAATGGGAATATACTCTACCAAGATGCCAAAAAACACATATCTGTTCATTCCTGAAAGATACTGCCCAGACTGTCTAAATCTGAAAATTAACAAGGATTCTCTAATTACTTAATTTTCATCTACATTCCCCCAAACAAAAAGGTATCTGAGATTATTTGAGCTATAGATGTGTTTTTATGTACAGGTTTTCTAATTAATAGTCCACTAGCTCTATCAGTTATAGCAGTAATAAAAAAACTTTTATGGAAAGTTCTCTGAGACTAAAAGTGATTTACATGCAAATATATGGAAATGATTCCCTTCTTAAAACAGTAGTAAAAGGTGTGTTTGAAAAATTCATGCTTTGGAAGAATAAATGATTTTCACATAATCATTCTAGTAAGTTGTTTATTTTTATTTACATGCATCTTTAATAGCTATTTAATGGTGGTTCGCAGGGGTGAGTGCAGTGGATCACGCCTGTATTCTCAGCATTTTGGGAGGCCAAGGTGGGCAGACTGCTTGAGCCTAGGAGTTTGAGACCAGCCCGGGAACATGGTGAAACACTGTCTCTACAAAAAATACAAAAAATTAGCTGGGCATGGTGGAGCGTGCCAGTAGCCTCAGCTACCTGGGAGGCTGAGAGGGGAGGATCACCTGAGCCTGGATGGTTGAGGCAGTGGGCCATGATTGCACCACTGAACTCAAGCCTGGGCAGCAGAGCAAGACCTTGTCTCAAAAAAAAAAAATAAATGTGATCCACAAAAAATACAAATTTAAGTTGTTGAATATTTTAGGTGAGCTCAAATACTTTAACTTTCTATTAAAATATATACCTTGTTTAATGCTAACGGTGTTTAATTTGCAGTTACCATTACACACAAACTGCACAAATCAAAATAAATAGAAAACAAGTATTAATAAACTTTAGTCATTAACCCTCCTGGATGACACATTATATTTAGGATATTAATTGAAATTGGCATTCTAAAACCATTTAGAATTCATCATATTAAAAAATCTGATTCCATAAATCATGGGGAATTTTTTACTTTAATGACCCATGTATTAGACTTATAGAAAATTGTAGACTTTAAGTAATGTTTTATTAAAACATTCTGCTACTTAATTTGTCATATTTAAAACTAGTTAAAAACCATAGTTTTAATTTTAGTAATATTTTTCATTGTGTTCTAAGTAAGCCAACCCTTAAACATCAAATGCTTTCTTTTGGGATATGTCTTTTCAACTTCTGGTTCCCTCAAGTTTGATCCATTGACATTCTAGGCACTGTCGGTCTGCCCCACCTAGTATATGCCAGCCAGGCCTTTCTATATCATGCCCACTGAGCAAAGAAAAACTGATTGCATTTATGCTAGAATAATATCATTGTTGTCACTACCTATTACCAAGGCAATTGGCCACATTCTACTCCCTTCTTATGTTACTTTCATTAAGGCATATGTTTCTTTATGAAAAACATTCCATTCCTGGCAGCTGAGGTCAATCTACAAATAGCCAGGTAGCAAACTAATGCAGATTACAAGAGAAAGTGAACAAGCAACAGAGATTAAAAAAAAAAAAAGTTAGGGATTGTGACTTGAATGTGGTGCAGCCTAGTACCTTGTTCTGCCTTGTCCTTCAAAAAACAGGATCATTATTTTGTGAGATTCAAACTGGTTTTGAAAATTAATCATCTCATGGTATACAAATTCTAATCCACTGATGGATGAAGTACAACTTTCCATGTTTCTTCCAATGCCACTTAGAAAATAATACTTTATTATGTACAGCGTGCATTATTAGCACAGATAACATAAAACTTTTTAAAAACTGTTGGTATTTTCTAGATTTTTAAATATATTAAACTTATTCAGAATGCTGAATTAAACTATACAAGTTAATCCTGAAGAACCAGATATTGGAATTGCTGCTCTCATTAATTCCTCCCACCTGATTTGTATATGCCATCACCAGCAAACCACATATTTGATGCCTCCTTTACAAAAAAAAAGTTGTGCTAGGAGAAAAGCATAAATTACAAGGTCAGAGGAATACCTTCAAGAATCTTAAACCCATTTGAACAGTACAGAAACCTAGGGATGGAAAACACTCTAATAGAAGAAAACTACAAGAACCAAAGGGGTAAGCCAGTACAACCTCTGCAAAGGTAATCTTACTCCATTCACTAAACATAGCATTATACAAAGATAGTGAGTGACTGATAAGGAGAACCTGATCATGTATTAATAGGGGATGGCCTTTCATGAATGAGTAAAAGATATTCCTTCCAGGGTAGAACTGGTAAAGCCGAAGATAACTGTATTCAAATGAAAGTATAGTTTTTTTCAACTTTAATTTTGTACGAGGGAGCACATATGCAGGATTGTTACATGGGTATATTGCATGATGAAAAGCAAGGTTTTTGATTTCAGGTTTTTGGAGAAAGAAGATTGCCTTAGAGCTGTCCATGGTGCTGCATTAGATCAGGCCTCCAGTCTGCAGAATTCCTGCCTCTTGAAAATCCTCTAGGCCCTGACTTACAACCCTGTTTGCTGTATGGTTAACCTGCCAACCCTGCTATGTTCCCTGTAAGTGATTATTTAATATAATCTATAATTTCCATCCTAAATATTTCCTGATTATTAACATCTCTCTATAATTCCCTGGGTGATGGGTGATATCACCACATATTCCAATTTGGTAGATCTTGGTGGGCCCAAGTATTTGTAAGCAAAGATACATCCTCATACAATTCTCACAAGGGACTAAAGTTCTCCTTAGACTCTAGTCTTCCCAAGGTCACCCACCTTAATCCCCAGCAAATTCATCCCCAGTTGGAGACAAGAGCAGAAATTTTGATTCCACAAAGCTGTTTGATTAGGCCTCACATATGTCATTTGGATTTACACAACTGAGGCTTCATTTATGACATTGCGACAGTGTACCAATTCCTTTCCATATATATATTTTTCTTTTTACAAATCCTATTTATCCTACTTCAAACCTCTATAGCACCATATTTGGAGTCATTCAGATCTTGATTTGAATCAATAACTACATTGAAACAACTCACTTAACCCTATATTCAAGGCTTCATAAATTCACATGTCAAATGAAAAAAATAACATCTACAAACTTGCAGAATTATTTGCAGAGTAATATGAGACATGGTTTCTAAGTCACCTAGCACAGTATCTGACACAGGATTGGTCTACTTGCATGTGAGTTCTGTTCCCTTTCCTCCTCTAAATCTTTTTAAATTCTTGCATCATGTATTACTTTATTTCATCTAATGAACTCGTTTCTATCATTTGTCTCATCAACTAGCTTTTCAGATCCTTGACTAACAAAAATAGCCATTGCATACTAAGTGTGTGGTGGATGGGTGCAAGACCTGTACAGAGCACTTTATATATCTTGGCCAAGAGGACTCAAATATTGAGAGGAAGAGTTGGAATTTTGAATCTCAAGCTACAGCTCCTAACTATTATGCCATACGGCAGTCTATTACCATTCCATTTCCTCCAACTGTGCCTAAGCCAAGTGCCTGGTATGTGGATTAACTTCTATCAGAGTATTTTTTACTGTAATGGAGTAGGTGCATTGTCTATGTCTTGCTTTGCTGAATCAACATAATTATCAGTCCATTCAAACAGCATAGGCAATTGCTCTATTACTTAGTACATGACTAACTTAGGCCACTGGAGGGAACTTTTTTGGAAACCAAAAGAACACAGCTCCTAAATTGCTGTACCTGCTCTCCTCAGATTATATGTGCTGGAAAATCTGAGACTATTATTCATTCTCACACACTTCACATTTTCCAGAATGGAAAATTAAGTAGCAAAGGCAGATGTCCCCTGTTGGGGCAACGATTGAGCTGGATATAGAAGACTCATATCCTGTTTGCTAAACTGGGCTGTTCTTACTATTCTCAACATGTTCACATCATCATAATAAAACAAGTGCCCCTTAAGACACCATAAATATTACAATCTCAGTCAATATATTTATAGAGTCAGGAAGAGTTGGATATTCTCATATTCATCAACTGTAATTCATCAGGATTATTATAGTTAGGGAGGGAAACCCAAAGTTATGACACTGAAAGACATGATCAGTGAGTTTTAATAACTCAAAACGTACTTGCTATATAACACAGGAATGGCTTTTGACACATTTGTCGTTACTTTATAAAAATCATCCTTTAAGTTATTTTGTGGTGATGAAACAGTTCTGTATCTTGAGGTGGTAGTGATTATATGAATCTATAGACATGGTTAATGTCATAGAATAATACATAATGACTCACAATAACAGAGCATGTGCAAAAACAGGTGAAATTCAAGTAAGGTCTACAGTCTAGTTAATTGCCCTATGCCAATGTCAGTTTATTGTGTTTGATAATATACTGTATTTAGTTAATATGCAACTGGGGAAAGTTGGGTTACATATACATAGGAACTCTCTGTACTGTTTTTGCAACTCCTTATGAGTCTGAATATTTCACAATAAAAAATCTTAAAACATTCTTAAAACCTTATAGAAATTTTGCCTGCCTTTAAAGAGACAGTAAGGGAAAATAGAGAAAGAAGAGAGAAAAGTAAAATGTCTGGCTAATTCCTAATAGGAAGTTTTCTTTATTTTTATACAAGAAATAGAAAACATAGTTGCTATATCAACAGGATTTTAGTCTATTTTCTTCACAAAGCTTAAGGAGGTGTGAATGACTTTTCTCTGTGCAAGGGAATAAAACACTAAAATGACTTATTCCACCCTTGTTTTTGTCTTGTTTACATTCTAGTTCCATAAACCTGCCAATATTTAGTCACTAATCTTAAGTTATGACAGAATTTAAAACAGATTCAATGATATGTTTTGAATTCACCTTATGTAAGATATTGTAAAGCAATATGATGCCACAACACACATCTACAAAACTGTGTCTTCTCTCAAATGGAACTGAGTTGTTCCTAAGATGTTTAACTAAAGTGATAAAATAGGCTGAATTATAACATATTGATTTTTAAATGGTCTAGCCATGTTTGCATTAATTTTTTACAAGATTGCTCCATAGATATAAATCACTGACAAAATATTTTAAAAGTAGCATACAAAAAATCATCAACACTGGGATAAAATTTAACTTTCAAAATTAAAATAATCTTTTAGAAAATTCAGTTATCCAAAGGCATTAAGCAACGACTTTTCAAAGTTTATAAGGGATATAGTTTCTACTGTGAAAGTACTTTTCAAAATTATACAGGTTGTTGTATTAGTCCGTTTTCATGCTGTGATAAAGACATACCTGAGACTGGGAAGAAAAAGAGGTTTAATTGGACTTATAGTTCCACATGACTGGGGAGGCCTCAGAATCATGGTGGAAGGTGAAAGGCACTTCTTACATGGGAGCAGAAGAGAAAATGTGGAGATTCAAGAGCAGAAACCCCTGATAAAACCAACAGATCTTGTGAGACTTATTCACTACCACGAGAACAGTATGGGGGAAACCGCCCCCATGATTCAAATTATCTCCCACTGGGTCCCTCCTACAACAAGTAGGAATTATGGGAGTACAATTCAAGATGAGATTTGGGTGGGGACACAGCCAAACCATACCAGTTATTGAAGGAAAAATAGAAGCAAAGCATTTTCACCACCAAATTTTGCTCATACAAGGCAGATGTAACCTGCAGCTGCAGAACAATTGGGTTTATGTTTTTGAGAAGTTTATAGTTAAAAACATTTGACATATTGCTCTGCATGGTACATAGGAGTTTTGGTCACCTCACTGTTAAGCCCATTACTCCCTATGCAGTAAGATTTAGTATTTTAAAATGAATAAAAATAAAGTCAGGTGTGGTGGCTCACACCTGTAATCCCAAGACATTGGGAGGCCGAGTCGGGCAGATCACTTGAGGCCAGGAGTTCGAGACCAGCCTGGCCAACATGGTGAAACCCCGTCTCTACTAAAAATAAAAAGAAAAATAAATAGCCTGGCATGGTGGTGGGCACCTCTAATCCCAGCTACTTGGGAGACCGAAGCACAAGAATCACTTGAACCCGGGAGGCGGAGGTTGCAGTGAGCCAAGATCATGCCACTGCACTCCAGACTGGGTGGCAGAGTGAGACTAAAAAAAAAAAAGTTAATTATTTTCTAAATGGCCTCAGTGTGCTCTCTTTACCCAATGGCAATTAGTATGCACAACCCCAAACCTGCAATTGTTATTTTCCTTTGCTCCCTGTGCCTCCTAAAACATCTTATTCCTATTTTTAAAGAACTGTTTTTGAAATTTTATTTATAAGAAAAAAATCCAGAATTCAATACAGTAAAGAATGCAACACACACACACACACACACACACACACACACACACGCACGATCTTGCATGGTTTCTCAAATAATAGATACTCATGTAGAAAGCCTTAATTTTAATTTAAAAATTAACACTGTGGAAGTTACACAAGACATGATGGGCCTTGGGGTCTTTTGTGAAAACGGCAAGATAACAATGCAGGACAAGAGAGATGGAGATAAAAGACACAATGAATGTGTATCAGATTTCATTGATGTGTTCATTCTTTTTTCTACAAATAGACATTGAGGGCTCACTATATCCCTTGTGCTGTTACACACGGGGGATATACTGATGGAAAAACTGGCAACATACTTTCTTTCATGGTGCTTACATCATAATTGGAGACTCAGACAAAAACAAGGCAGAAAGTAAGTGCCATGGAAAACAGAAACAAGGACATGAGCTATAGAATAATGTTAGAGGGTGGTGCAAGTGGAGGAGACAGCCCTCTCCAGGACTCTCCTTGAGAGGATTACTTACCCAAAGCCCTGAGACTATATAGAAGACACGATTGCAGAAGAGGATGTCCACTCCAGAGAGACACTCCGCAAATTGTATTAAAGCTTCCCACATCAAGGGGGATTTGCTGACTCTCCTTTTGTTTGAATATTCTCAGAAGACTATATAGGAAATGGTCCATCCTTCCTTACCAAACTTTACTGCCCTTCCATCCTCCGAGAAAGAGAGGTTTTGACAAAGGGCTTTAAAATTTCATTATTTTACTTGCACTTGCTGAGTTCCCTTGGGGATTTTATCCACACTATCCATCTCACAGAAAAGTCGAGAACATTAAGCAAAGTAAAGGCTAAGAATATGCACTGAATATCATCCCTTCTTCATTAACACAAGACGTATAATTTTAAAAAATCTGACTAAGTCCATGATAATATGGAACCGTCCCTATCCTTCTCTGCACAAAGGAGGAGAAATATCTCTACAGTCTTTGAACTTAGTTAGATATGGGTCTGAATTTCAGATATTTCACTCCTTGCTGTGACCTTGCAAAAATTACCTAAATTTTGAACCCCAGTATCCTCATGGATACATTAAAGTAAAAGCTCTGTGAATGCTTGTTAGAATAGCACGCTATACATTTACCAAATGGCAAAGTGCCTGGCATGGAGAATGACAGTTATAGTCATAAACACCAGCACCGTCATAATTTAAGAAATTATTGTCCATGGGATGTAGTCAATCATTGAGTGTTCATTCAGCATTCAAGCCCGATATTTTATCTGGAATTCCACAAATCACCCTTCACTCAACATGGTTTTCTTATTAGCCTCCAGGTAAAGCCCCCTCCATCCTATCTCTGGATTTGCATGCACTGTTTGGAATATCTTTACCATTTTCTTTTCATTAGATTTTGACAACTTTTGTAGGTCTACTAGATCATTAAATCAAGGGTTATGTTCACGCATTACTTGGTTTTTGTTCTATCCTCAGCACCCACCACAAGGTCCTGTATTTTTAAAGGAGCTCAATATAATTATATTGAATGGAATTAAACGCCGTCGCTAAAGTTTTCCCCCTCACGTTAATCTCTTCCTGTGTAAAAGAAACTATCCTGTACCTAGTTATGCAACTTCACAAAAATTTATTATTCTGAATTTTCATAAGAATTTTTGACTTAACCACTCATTAAAACAAAACAAAACAAAAAAACCCTGCAGATAATCCTGTAACATAGTTCTCCAGCACAGTTCACCCTCATGAAGCAGGCAGTATTGAGCAAGAGGCTAGGCTCAATGGTTAGACAAGTAATTGATCCCTCACATTAAATCCATGCAATCTAAATAGTGATTACTAATTGTATGCTGTAGGCTGCCAGGGTCTCTCACTCTAGTTAAAAGTACAAATACATCTTTTTTTTTTTTTTTTTTTTTTGAGTTGGAGTCTCGCTCTGTGGCCCAGGCTGGAGTGCAGTGGCGTGATCTCTGCTCACTGCAAGCTCCACCTCCCGGGTTCACGCCATTCTCCTGCCTCAGCCTCCCGAGTAGCTGGGACCACAGGCGCCCGCCACCACACCCGGCTAATTTTTTGTATTTTTTAGTGGAGACGGGGTTTCACTGTGTTAGCCAGGATAGTCTCGGTCTCCTGACCTCATGATCCGCCTGCCTTGGCCTCCCAAAGTGCTGGGATTACCAGCATGAGCCACCGCGCCCGGCCACAAATACATCTTTATATGTTTAGTGTCTGCTAGATACTGAAGACTGTCGTTCACTAATCGGTCACTGTGTATAACTGAATCCTTGTATTTCAATGTGATTATGAGGCCCAAGAAAATATATTTAGTTCTGGGTACCTAATAAACTCTTAAGACTTGCCCATCTCCCACAAACTGTAGGCAAGTAATTCTTCTATCGGCTTTTATTTCTTTATTAAGATAAAGCATTTGAGGTCACAATGTTCTATGGAAATCCAGAAATTCCTAAGACAAAATCTAGGTGACACAATTATAGAAGATACTGCAACTGATTTCCCTCAAGCACATTTCTGTTGCCATAGAATCATCTCAAATCTGCCAACTTTGAAGCTGAACTCCTCTCCATTCCACTCATATGGATTCTTACATGGGTTTTAATAGAAAATTTAAACTATTAGAACATGGACTGATTTTCTCTGGATTATTAAATGAGAAAGGTCTGGATTCCCCATTACCTTTCTTATTAAAATAGTATCAAAAGCAAAGACAAACCAATCCTCATCACGTATATTACAGAGAACCTGTTACAGAGACATTATCAAGGTCATATTTTTGGTAAAATAACTTAAAATGTGATTGAATAAAAGTTGCTTCTAATTCATTTATATTACTAGCACTTTAAAGTAATATATATGGATACAACTTTAAAAAGTTGGGATTTATCTTATTATTACGTCCTGTTAAAATACACTTATAAGGAAGACCAAAAGAGTACACTGACGAGGATCTTTGAGAAAATTAAAAATGAAAACAATAATAAATAAAATTGCCATGGCCAAAAAGCATATTTAGCCTTCATGATGTTAAATTACATATGCAATTAGGCAAGGACATTCTTGTCTTTCATAAATAAAATTCACGCGCTGGGTGCGGTGGCTCACGTCTGTAATCCCGGTACTTTGGGAAGCTGAGGAGGGTGGATCACCTGAGGTCAGGAGTTCGAGACCAGCCTGGCCAACATGGTGAAACCCTGTCTCTACTAAAAATACAAAAAATTAGCCTGGCGTGGTGGTGCGCGTCTGTAATCCCAGCTACTAGGGAGGCTGAGACAGGAGAATTGCTTAAACCTGGGTGGTAGAGGTTGCAGTGAGCCGAGATCGCACTGTTGTACTCCAGCCTGGGCAACAAGAGTGAAACACTGTCTCAATCAATCAATCAATAAAATTCACATTTTGAAATCTATCTTTTAAAAGTATATAATCATAAATGAAAACCAAGCAAAATCCTCATTGGCTAAAACAACATGATGGAAACATAAAAGTGACAAAGTTTAAGACCCTTGACACATGTGTGTAAGTTACTTAAAAATAGATCACTGTTAGAAATTTGCTGGAAGTGTTTTTGTTACTGTGAATAATAATACAATTTTCATAATTTGCAAGACATCATAGATAAGGCATATACACACATAAACATTGTGAATAGTGGTAACACATTTAGTTATTGGGGCTTTCACTGCAATATGCCTGGGTGTGCCTCCAACGGATGCTAGATTTAGTGCATTTGAAGTCTCTTGGAAAAAAACAGTCCCAAGGTGTTTGAAAGGGAAGGTGTTTTAAGTTCAGCACAGCATGCTCCTTGCATCAGCAAATGTGTCTGAAAGCTTCTTGCTCTGTTGCACTGTGAGAGAACTATATTAAAACGTGTTAATAGTAGAAATAATAAGTTCACCTCAAATACTGTATTTCCTTGATTTTCAAGACAACAGTGATTTCCTGTATGTTAAAAATTATAGAGAGCAAAATACAGCCATTTCACACTAATTCATTATCTCCATGTGAATGTGCATTTACATTATAGATAATATATATACTTTTGAATTATAATCCTTAAAATGAATTCAAGTACATCAGTAGGAAGAAGCTACAGTATTACAGACTCTTGAAAATCACAAATTGAAATTACCTAATGATATGATTATAATTTAATACTAGTATCAAAGGTATTTTTCCTATTATTTTATTTTACTGATTACTGTAAATTATCAGTAGAATTATAAGAGCAAGACATCAGGATATTTATTAACCATACTAATTTTTGATTGGAAGCCACATTAAATTTAACCAGTGAAATGAGAAAAATAAAAATAGTAACCTCATAGATTGTGGTAAGAGTCAAATGAAATAACTTACATGAAATTGCTGTGTAAGTTTTATAGGGCTGCCATGTTTTGATTGCATGATACTATGTATCCCTACTGTTTAGGACATATCTTTCACATGTGCATAGACCTGTGTTTGTTGCTTTTTTATTCACAGTGTGGTCTTTTGTTAACATAAGTTAATGAAAATATTTTTCAGTCTTGTAATTCATAAAATATGTTAGTGTTATTAAAAACTATAGATAGATGATAAAGTGAGATAGATAGATGATAGATCGATAGATAAGTAAAGGAGAGTGACAGAGACAGGGAGAGGGATAGGGAGGGGGAAAGGGAAAAGGATGGTGGGAGAGAAGAAACTGAGTGGATGGATGGGTAAATGAATAAGTGGATGGATGGAAGGAGACAGGTAGACGGCCAGATGGGTATATATGGATAAACAGCATATGATCTTTGGCCTATTATTTAACTTCCCTTGCTTCAATTTTATCAGATATAAAATGGGACAATAATAGTATCTATCGTACAGGATTGCTATAAGCATTAAGGTAGTCAATCCTGACACATACTAAGAGCTCAGTAAGTGTTAAGTATTTTTCATTGTAGTTGGTACTTGGCTCTTAAACAATCTGTCACATATTTCTATATAGGTTTTAAATTCATAGATCAGATGCAGCCTAATAATGAGAGCAATTATCCATTGAGCACCCTCTATGTGTTTAAACACAGATGTTTTACATACCGTAAGTCATATAACATGAGAATAAACCTTTAAAGTACTTATTGCTCTCCCCATTTTACAGATGAGACAACCAAGACTTAAAGCACTGCCCAAGGTCTTAGAGCTGGTAACTTGCAAAGGCAAGAACAATGATCACAAAACCAGAACAAATGACAGTAGAGTATCTGTTCCAGCTCCAATAATTACTGTCTATATAAGTTCTGTGGATCCCTTTATGATGGTACCTATAACTCTATAATTTAAAAATAAATTATCATTTAATTTTTGCATAAACTCTATGATGTAAGTGAATAATAATTCTGCTTTTCTTAACTCACTATGTAAATTTGTAGATATATACAAAAGTAAACAGTGTACTATAATAAACTTCCATATACCCACCATGCAGATCCAGCAATTATAAACTCAAGGGCCCATATGGTTTCATATACATCCCACCAAGCTCGACCCACCCCTAAACCTAGCTTTGTATTATTTTGCAAGTGTCCTAAGTAATCCTTCTTTTGATGCTTGGAATACCAAGTTAATGAGTTATTTCATGTGAGATAGCTAATAAATCACAAAGCTGTTGCTTGAGAATAGGTGCCCCAATATTACTGTATTTCATTTTCATTCTATTATAGATAGCATTTTTATGATATATGTAATTGGCAGCAGAAAATTATATACTTTACTGATCGACATATGACTTCTGGTGAATGCTTAAAATATTTGATTTTTTTGTTTTTATATACATATGTATGTATGTAGGTATGTATAAGCAAAAATCATCCCATATTCCTATTAAATAGATAAGTTGATATTTGACAAACGCATAGACTTTAGAAAAAATATGAAATCAAATATAAAATAATACAGCTGTATGTGGTACATTGTGATGTTAACATAAAAGAAGTAGTGAATAGGAATTTGTGTATGTGTGTATTTGTGTATGTCATATATGTTTGTCAGCATAGAAAAAGCAGCCAGAAAGTTACACACCAAAATGTTAATTCTGGTTTCCAACTGGCACTTAGGTTTTCTAGTATGCTTAGGTTTTCATACTAGCATACTGATAAGAAAGGTATCCTTGAGTCTTACTGTTTGGGTCTGAATTCCCATTTTGCCATTTTCTAACTGTATAGACTCAGAAAAATTTCTTATTTATACCTCTACTTCCCCATTTCTCATACAGAAGTAATAGTGCCATCTACCTTACTATTTAGAAGACTCAATTAATCCATGTAAATTACTTAGACCTGTCATTTTAGATATTATTATGACTACATCAGAAGATATTATGCTAGTAATAAGAAAAACATTGTTAAAGAATTTGAAAATAAGGAGAATAAGATTTGTTAAGGTATTTTGAAAATTAATTTTAAATTGTTGTTTTGTTAGGTGATAGTGTTTTAAAATCATATCACCTCCAATAAGCTTCTGAGAAATAAGTAAATATAAGATTCTACATATCCCATTTCAGGGCTGACTTACAGAGTGACCTAACAAAAATGCAGAATAAAGTGTTGTTTTTGTTTTGTTTTCCCAGAGTATCTCCCCTTTGATTAAAAAAAAAGATTATTGTAAAAGATGATGCAATAAGTCTCCTTTACACTGGCAGGCCACAGACATTCATAAATAAATTCCTACAAAATGAAATAGGGATTAATCCTTGTGCAAATACTATAGCTAACTAAGTATAGCTTCTAGAAGTATATTTTTAAATAAAATTTATGTATACCACTGGTGATAACTTGTACTCATTTAAATGCTTCTGAAGCATTCTCTTCAGAAGTTAATAACTTTTCTAAAATAAGTCAAATCATGCAATTTGATGAATATAAATTGCAGCAATTTTACCATTGCTAAAATGGTTTCTGAGCATTACAAGAAGAGTTCACTTGGCTACTGTCTTCACACTGAATACTTTGATGAGGTTACAATGATAAAGTGACAAAGTGATATGCATTTTATTTTATACCATTTTCTTTAAAAAAAAAAAAGGAGTGCTTAATTTTTACTAAGAACTACAAAATATGAAATTAGAAAAAGGCAGCTATGACTGAATACATTTCAAGCAAAATGCCATTCATCTTCCTTAAATTGATCTGCTGAGTCTAGCAGAAATGTCTCCAAGGTTTTCTCGTGATGAGCCAAGGCTAAAGGGATACACAGAGCCAGCAGTTAGAGGCATCTAGTGGGGCACCAGTTAATTAACTTTTTCTTCTATGCTTCAAGTTTCAATGCCTATACCAATACCTCTGGTTCTTTGCACAGGATATTATACACCGAAAATGAAACAATACTCATAAAAACAGCTAATATTTAATGAGCATGAGTAATTGCCAATTGTGCTTCTCAACACTTGGCATATATCATCTCATTAGTTCTTAAATCTACTCTGTGAGGTAAGTAGCATTATTGTGCTGATTTTACAGATGAAAAAACTGTGGCCCAGAGAAGTCAATAGAATTTCAGGTGTACAAATATAAAATATTCCCTAACCATAATATCCTAACTATGGTATAAATATAATATACCATAAAATAGGCATGTGATAAGTATTTGCTGACTAAAGACTGAAGAATGTGTTGTAATGGAGTCTATCAATTAAAGACAGGGAATTTGGACCCAGAAAGATTTGACTTGGTCTTATATTTGCCATCTACTAAGACAGTTTGGAAATTTTATCAATAAAGTTTCTATTTTAGAGAATATCTTAGTTTGGGTTCCCTAAATGGAAGTTCTGAGATGAAGCTTCATGCACAAATGGTATAATGGGACATGTTTTCAAGAAACACTGGTAAGGGAAAATGAAGCAAGATTGGGAAGGGAAAGAAACCAAACACATATATGGCATAAAAGCCCAGGGTGGCAGTGCCATTCACACTTCTGAATTTCTCAATTGGGAACAAGAAAGCTCATGTATTTATGTGTCTGCAACCAGCAGTCATTGATTAAGGGCTTCCCACACACAGGGACATAAATTCCAAGATAGATCCATCTCTCTGTTTACACAGACCAAGTAGGCTCTGGCAGCCTCGAGGCCACCCTCCAAGAGAACGATTAGGGAGCTAGTTGCTGGGAGTAAAAGCACATCAGGGAAAATGTTAAACGGACGTGAAAGGATATGAGTGGATCAATGACAGCATCACCTACAGAGAACTTATTACCTCATTCAGGAATAAAAGTAACATGGAAAGTTATGAGGATAAAACAGGGTAATGTGTTCAAAGCCCTTAGCCTAGGCGCTGGCACACAGCAACACTCAACTGGTACTCTCTTGTTGTGAGGATGGAATGTAATACTGTGAAGAACTGACAGCACCTGGCACATGAAAACATCAGATAGCTGGCATTGCCAATCATTTTTGCTATTGCAGTTACTGGTGCCGCTGGTGGTGGCATACCTAAATTAGAATAACACTGCTATATTTAACTCCAAAGCCTGTAAAATGCTTGAATACCTGCCACCGTTTATGGAGGTAACGGTGCTCATTCAGGACCTGAACACCATAGAAGAAGCAATTTTCTCACCATCTTTATTGCTACCATGGTATTAGGTAAGGCAGCACCTTTTTGCTATCACATATGAGATGCTGAATTTATTGATAACAGTATTAAGGAGAACGGCAGTTGAAAGGAAATTTCTGATATTTCTTGCATGATTCTCTCAGATTTTGACATTCCTTTCAAAATTATTAGTGAGAGCAATCAGCAAGTGTCTTCTGCTACCACAAATGTGAGCCCTTGCTTGAAACATCTTTAGGTAAGTAAAGTCAGCCCTTAGGAAAGCACTTAAGCAAAAGGCTAGGGAAAGAGAACTATATCAGGTCTTGCTGCTACTCCTCACTCTTGGAAGAAAATTTAGGCTTTCGAAATGAAAACTAATGGAGAGGCACATGGCACCTAAATGTTAGTATTAGGGGAGGGGATAGGGAGAATATGATATATTTCTCTATGTAACCCCATCCTGTTTCATTTGTTCTAGTGAGTATATATTACTATTATATTTTGTGTTTAAGATAAAAGAAAGTTAAAAAAAGAAAAACTGAAGTTATTTTAGGACAGATAAAACTGCTTATGAGAGGCTTACTATCTTTTAAAATATTATTTTGATTAAACCAAAAATAAATTTTTAAAAACCCAGCCAAGATAAGAAAAGAAAATAGTTTTCCTTCTCATGCTCCCAAATTAAGAGTATACATAAAATGGCTAAGAAACTGATAGGATGACTCCCCTTTTCCCAGGGATAAGAGTGGGTTTAGGAGATAATCTAGTTCTCTAGTTACATACTTGTTGAAAAACCATATGAGGAGATCACCTCCTCACTTGTCTTCTGCCTCTGGAGGCAAAAGGTATGGTCAGAGTTCAGTGACAAAGTGATAATCATCAAGGGAGTTTAGTCAGCTGAGGTTATGTTTCTCTAGGCATTCTTACACAGTCAGACCATGAAACAAAACTGCTCCTTCCAAGATATGCCACAATACCTCCTTATTGTTTACATTTCTGTAATCAAAGGCAGCAGAATTTAGCCACAGGAGTCCTCTCCACTGTCATCCCTAGTACAGGTAGTTCCTAAACATTACTCCAAATCCATGGAGACCCTTATTGACAGATATTACAGAGATACTCACCAACATGCCAGCGAAACATGGTTTATTTTGTTTTTGTTGTTTATTGGCTATTGTAGTTTTACTTATCCTCATCTATTTTATTAGGGTCTTGTTGAGTCTTCACTATCGTGAGCACCTCAGTATTCCTTGTCTCCAGAAAGAAAATGTCTTGAGGTTAGAAATTGTATGTCATTAATTAATTTTCTCTGCCATCTTAAAAAAGGTGGCTGTTAATTCTATACTGACATAGTATCTAATAACTGCTTCTTTATATCTTGGAGATTTTCCCTGACACATTCAAATAAATAGCTGTTTAAATAGCCCTGGCCTGTGAGTATATATGGCCTTGTACACATAAATGTATGTGTAGACATGCAAAGATACAGAATGATAAATATAATGTGAAAGGCAAATTGTTAATATATTTTAACTCATTCAACAGAAGAAAGAAAGCAGGATAATTTCCTTTATAATTTCAAGTTTTCTTTAGGATGCATACTATACATGGGCTACATTACAATGTTTCCTCAGGGTAGCAAATATGTTCAATTTAAAAGTAGACAGCTGTCGGAAATTGATTTTTTAAAAACGGGGGTGTTGAGTAAATCTATTCTGCTCATATATTGCAAATGCTATAACTATTATTTTTTTAAAGACTTGACTTTCACTAACAACAAGTTTTCTTCTTTATATGAATATCCTGATCTCCCATCAGATCACAGCGTTGGACAGTTCCTAATGTACCTTGAGATAAGAGATGCTCAGGAGCTTCTCTAGATTTTCAGAGCGAGTAAAAGCCAGGCTGAAAATGTTCCTGGATTCTATATTTGTCTCTTCACTTATCTTTTTAAATAACACTCATACATACACACATTTTTATACTCAACTTCAAATGAAAGTATGCCCTGCCCTTTATTTTGCTGATAATAAATATGTGGATGGTATAGTCTCTGAAGAGTGAAAGTGCTCTTAAACATTTGTTTTAAGATCATAATAACTACTGTTATTTTTAAAGTAGAAAAATCCATGAATATTGAAATTGTAAAATCAAGGGAAAAGAAAATAGTTTTAAATATTTTCGACAAAATCTTCTTAAGAAAAATAATGTCCTATTTCCAATGACTCTGGCACGTTCAAACATAGGAAATAATTAGAAAACAACTTTAGTATATTTTGGACCCTTTAAAATTTAAGTAAAACATTAAGACGTATTTTATACCTTGTCTTTGAATATGTGATAATTCTCCTTTACTCCATAGAATACAAAAACTCTGCAAATATCATTATTTTAAAAAATATATTTGTATATATGTGTTAAATTGAATCTTTCTAATGAGGAAAGTTATGTTCACTTTCAGGTTGTTCTTATCAGATGAGTTTCTAGGTGTATTATGAAGAAACAACAGATTCCTTGTTGACGTCTCTATTAGCTTAGCTATTTCAGTTGAGAACAAGGGAAAATACAAGAATGACATTATTGGAGTGTATTGCTATACTTTTTACTCACATCACAGTATTTTATATTTCTCTTTTTTAAGTTTGTACATAGACAATATCTCTGGAATTATTATTATTAAGGGATATTTAATGATTAAATGAGCACTCTCAGCGAAGATCTTTAAGTGTTATTTTTGACCGAATCATATATAGCTTCCACATGCAATGCAAACATTCCAGTACTGCAGATAACACACAGAGGTACACGGGTTTGAAGTAGTGGAGAGAATGATGGACCATAAGCCATAAATCTTTTTTAAAAATCACCAAAATCTCAGCTATAATCTTGATCATACGAAATAAAAAGAGGAGCTCTAAAGAAATAAAGCAAAAGGAAATGTATAATCCACATTACTGCAATCATCTAGTTTGTGAAAGAAGAGTGTGTATTTTAAATTAAATCCTCAATGATTTGATATTTTGTTTTCGGAACTTTACAAACAAGACTATCCTAAAGAATTCAGAGCTTTCCTCACAAGACCAAAGCAACAGTGCATGAAATTGAACTCAAAAAGAGCCACCATTCTGTGTGACTTCTTGGCTGACACAATTTAGATATTTATAGCTTTACGAATGGGCCACTGGAGAAGAACTTGAAGCTTTCTCTAGCCAGGAAGGATTAATGAACGTGCGCACCTGGTAATTACACCACTCCATCTTCCTGAAAGCCCTCACACTGCCTCCATGGCAGAAACTATAATGAAAATGCATTGAAAAATATCAATCTGCAATTCTACAAGTTAATCTAAATAATAAAACTTGGTATCTTTTCTCCCCACACATTCCAGATGTGATAAAACACAGACAACATTTAAATTTAAAACACAGAAGCTGAATGTCAGCCTATTTTTGAGCATGCTTCATTTCCAAAGTAAACCTCACAAGAGAAAAAAGAGGTTATTAAATACAGCAAAACATTACAACATTCAAATGTGCAACAGAGAACCCATAACTGTTTCCCCTTTATTTAAACACAACATACACCATAAGTAATGCGTTTACTTCCAAGCAGAGGCATTTCAATGATTAAATCACAACCCAAGTGTACAAAGGTAAAATTTAGAAGTGTAAAGGTATCTTTATCTTCCAAGTCCAGTTACTTGTTCTGGCTATTTTTTCTAAACTCTTACCGAAAGCAAAACCTCACTTAATAACTTTTAAAAACATAAATAAAAAATAAATCATTCTCTTCCTTACCTAATCATATGTTAATTGCAAAATTACTTGAAATAAAGAGATATACAATGACATAGTATGCAACTCAAATAACTTGTTACAAAGAAATTTTCATCCTAAAACTTGAACAAATCAAACTTTTGCAGCAGTATTTTTCTCAGATAAAACACAGTATAGAGGTTCAACCTAGTGTTTCTTAATGTGACACAAAGCAATTTGATATTCTAAGGAAGGCAGCTATGTATATATAAACTGAGAAGGCTGCTTTAAAAAATCAAGGTGCTCTAAGGAAAGCAGGGTTTTATGATAAAGTTTCATGGTACTCACACTGAATTTTAATGACCGCTTTAGTAAAGCAGAAAGAGAGAAAATTTAATGTAAGCACTGATACTAAAAGTTAATTGCCATCTTAACACACAGGCACCAAGATTCCCCTAGCAGGAGTCTCTTAAAAAACACCTTTAAACGCAGAAGAGGGCACAAGCTTTGAAAAAAAAAATTGCCTGTTACTGTTAAACTCTATTGTTCCCTGATGGAATATAGAAGAAAGAAATGCTTCAGGAGAGGGAAGTGGATGTGAATCGCACCCTCCAGAGGAGCCAAACAAATTGGCTGTAGGAAGACTTCAAAAGCTGGACGAACAGAGAAGATCAAAGACCTTACAGATTTGGACTACTCACCCTTGCTGGTTTTTTTTTTTTTTTTTTTTTCTCTTTTTTTTTTTTTTTTTTTTTAATTTTCCCTAGAATGAATATGGTTTAACTTGAGAGGAAATAATGGAAGGATGCATTTTTAAATGCTTTGATTCCCAGCTTTTTATTCTGCCTCTAACTAGCTATTACAATACCACTTAATCCGGACCTCAGCATTCCAAGTACCAAAGCATCTCCTCCCACCCACTGCTCACACGCTCCTGCATCAGAATAGAAGACTTACAGAAAAGCTGCCAGACCCACAGAAGAGCACTTTCCTCTCAACAGATGTCTTCCAGCTTTTAGGCACACACACACTCAGACACACTTGCCTACCTTAATAAGGTGTGCAAAAACCTCTTTCGGTCCCCACGGATGCTTTTAGTTCAGAGCAGCCAGCAATGCCTCCGCACAAAGCTTTGCCATTGCTAGTGTGAAGAGAAAGAGCTGCTGGGATGCTGAATGGCACATCAGCCAACTTTGTGTGTAGCAAAGGCTCTAAAGAAATCCTGGGCTGAAACTCTGCTGGATCATGGATTGGACTCAATTTCACTCCACACACAGCCTGCATTACCTGATAGAGATTATTTCTGGAAGCACTTAGAGCATGTTTGTCTACATAAAGAGAGGGCCTTTTTCTTTCCTTAACAATTTAAAAAATACAGTAACAAACCAGAGACCTGATACTTTACGGAAGATCATTTATTGTGAGCTCCATGAGGGCCTCAATGGTTTCTTTCAAAACTGCAGCCCCAGCATCTAGAACACAGTCAGCACTTGATAAATATTTGGCTAAATATTAAATGTTAAATTGATATCAGGTTCAAATTAGAATTTGCTAAATTATTTACACACTGTAATGAAAGTTAAAAATACAAGGCTTGCTGAACAGCTCCAGAAGGTTAATAAGAGTGTGAGTGTGTGTGTGTGTGCGCATGTTTTGAATGACAAAAGGATACACACATACATACACACACACACACACACACACACACACACCCGTATAGCTGATGATAAATATACATTATATCAATGAGTTAAAATGAAGTGTGCTATTCATTCACTGAGCAATGGGCTATTGGCCGGGCATGGTGGTTCATGCCTATAAACCCAGTGCTTTGGGAGGCCAAGGCGGGTGGATCACAAGGTCAAGAGATCGAGACTATCCTGGCCAACATGGAGGTTGCAGTGAGCCAAGATTGCGCCACTACACTCCAGCCTGGTGACAGAGCGAGACTTCATCTCAAAAAAAATAATAATAATAAAAATAATTTAAAAAAATATTTAAGCAAACCCACTGATAACAACACTTAGAAAGTTTATTGAAAACAGTATGTATTATTTGCTTATTGCCCTGGCAATTTCTACTATCATAATAGTTCATTATGATAGCCCAATCCTCAGTGAATGAATAGCACACTTCATTTTAACTCATTGATGTAATGTATATCTATCATCAGCTGTACAGGTGTGTATGTATACATATTCTTTTGAATGACAAAAGGATACACACACACACACACACACACACACACACACACACACACAATTATTAACCCTCTGGAGCTGTTCACCAAGCCTTGCATTAAACCTGGATTGAATAAAAGACTCCCATTCCTCAAGGAAATTTTACTTCTTCTATGATGACTTCTCAGTAACCCTAAATTAACAGGCCTATTCTTTACATGTTACTGTCCCAAAGCAAAATGCAAGCTGGCATGGAACCAAGCCCTGAGGTTAATTCCTGAAGCTAGAGGAAAAGGTTCCAAAGTGCCCTACATCCCAAGGTCGCCCAACAAATCCACACCTGGAAGCAATCTCCAGCAAGTGCCTGTTTACAGGCACAGGTGTGTGCGTATCCGGACAGCTGAGGAACACACCTAATTTGATCAATGACATTCTGATGTGGCAGGCTTTATTGTGCTGTTTATGACAATATCTACAGATTACGATGTGCTTGTGTAATAAACAGAGTAATTAAACACACCCAAAACAAAACAGGAAGTTAATACCTAAGTTGTGCTGACGTGTTTATGTGCCACAACTGACTAGTGCATTTACTGCCTATTACTCCACCTCTTAATATCCACTGAAGGAATCCTCAGTCTGTATACATACATTACCAAATTATGAACATCGACTTCATGCATATCCTCAGAAAGACCTACTTACACCTGCAGCCTCACCACATATATCTACACCCTTAACAGGTACTCAATAAATACTTGTCAAATGATCAGATAAATGATAAATGAAGGAGAAACATACCGATATTTATATCTTCAAGATTGCTACTATGGGCATATAATTTTACAGGAGTTGCTACTTGGATTGTCTATCTTTTCAGTCTACATTTTTTCTCTAAAATATAATTGGCAGTTGCCTTATGGATAGATTACATTTGATAGAGTCTGATACTTGAGGTGCTATTTCAGCACCATTTCTGTAATTCTGGAACTAGTTATCAGGCTTGGCAGATGCAAATGTATGCAGTTTTGATCTCCTTCCCGACTCTCTAACTGCAGATTTTACAATTGAAGAAAAAAAGGGGAACTTTTATTTATAAATAATCAATATAATTTGTAAATAGAAATCCTTTCCCTCTGAGCCGCTCACAGCCAGCCAGCTCTCAGAAGAAGGTCGCTCAGCTCTCTCTTGACTAATGGTGTGGTCTACATCACAGAGGTTACCAGATTCCTTGGCAGAATGCAAATCAAACATCTTGAATGGCAAAAGGATCAAAGCGTGGCATCTAAACATTGCTCAGACCTGATGTTCATATTTTTATGCATCAGAAAACTTGAAAGAGAAATTAGAATGGAAAGAAAATGCACCTTCCAAAGTGTATAATATTGAGATTTTTAGCATATTTGTCCCTCTTGGATTAGTATATTTTATTCCATTGTAGGGCAGCGACTGAGTAGGGGGTTGTGGAGGCAGAAGACTTGAGAGCCTCTTGGCTCAACTACCAATAAGCTGTTTGACCTTGTACAAGTCATTCAAACTTTCTGGCTTCAACTTCCACATCCAAAGGTGGAATTAATAATACCTCATCAAGTGATGAGAATTGAATAGATATTAAAGCACTGCTCCTCAAAATTTAACGTGATACAAGCCAGGTGTGGTGGCTCACATCTGTGATCCCAGCTACTCAGGAGGCTGAGGTGGGAGGATCATTTGAGCTCAGGAGTTTGTGACCAGACTGGGCAAAATAGCAAGACCCCATCTCAAAACCAAATAAACAAAAAGAAAAATGTATCAAAAGTAAAGAAAAAAGAAAAAAAATAATTCAATACAAGTATCCTTAAAAATGCAGAGTTTAATTCATTGGACCTGTGGTGGTACCCAAGAGTCTCCATTTCCAATAAGCTCCCAAGTGGTACTGCTGCTCTGTCGACCCCACTGTGCATAGCAAATAACAGTGGAAAACACTGTTATTCTTCCAAATGATAGTGAATTTCTGTCCTATTGCCATTTTTCTTTGGTGCATGTTTTCCCTCAGTATCTACTCAACCAACAATTACTAGATGCTTGTCTATGGCAGGTGATGTGCAGGACGTAGGTATTTTAAAGTTTATAAAGACATTGCCCTGTGCTCAGGAAGCTTTCAGTCTATGTGAGAATGAAGATCACTTACCACTACAAACAGTTTGGACATGGAGGCCCAAAGCTACCTACCGCTTATGCTCACATAGCTTGCTGTCCACATTAACATGGTTTACCATTGCACTGTCTTCATTAGCATAACTTTCCTATTACAGATAACTTTTGGCCAGGCAAATAATTTGACTGTTCACTAAAGTAACTTCCCCAAACTCCCATCAACTCTTCAACGAAAAACATCAATAGAGTTCACACCTTAATACTCTCTGATCCTCTTGGCTAGACATCTTCACTGTGCTGTTTCCACCAAACATAAGTTATAATATCATGATCCTTACCCAATCCTAATTGTGCCCCCACAGTGAACGACCAACGTTAAACCAAGCTTCACACTCCCAGTAAAATCCAACCTCACCTTTCTCCTTATGAAACACTACCAAAGCTTTGTCCAGGCTGTGGTCTTTCTTACCACAGTAAGCAATAAATTTAACTTTGCCTTATCAACAGGTTTGTATTGGTGATGTTTAGGGAGCTGAAATTTCCCATATGGAAGAAACAGACATGGGAATCAAACATATGTTACAAGGAGATAAGCAGTGGTGCCAAGGGGTGGATTAAAAGACTCTAGCTACTTTTTTGTCATAACAAATAAATACCCAATTTAATTATAATCAGTACATTTTCCTCTGCAAACTCAGTTTAACAAATCCCCTATTCTCCTCTTATTTACTCACCCAGGCATTTGGATGTTATCACTGGTGCCATCATCGATTGTGATAAAATATTTGATAAGTTTTATGTCCTCAAAGCTTCTTTGACAGTATAATACATGAGAGTGACATTAACCCAGATGAAGGGAGAAGGGGAAATCTTTTGGTAGTTGTAATGTCAAAGCTAAAACTAGATGGAGGCCCAGAATTAGGGAAAATCCAGCATCCAGACAGACAATGTAAGATCATGGTATTTTCAGGGAAAAATATAAATTGGAGCAAAAGCTCAAACTGGGGAAAGAGTGAGAAAGAAACTAACGGTCTAATCAGTCGTTTATGTCAAGTTAAGTAGCTTATGTCTTTGCTACCCAAAGTATGGTCTGCAGGCCAAAATTATTGCTATAACCCTGAGTACTTGCTAAAAATGCAGAATCTCAGACAATATCCCAAACCTACTGAATCAGCATCAGTTAATTAAGAAAATCCCCAGGTGATTTTGATGCACATCAAAGTTTGAGAAGCACTATTCAAAATAATATGCTGGAGGCTATGGGAAGCTACTGAAGGATTTTAAGAAGGGAAGTGACATAATTGAATTTGCATTTTAGAAAAAAAATTACTCTGTGTCCATTCATTCCTTCAGGATATATATGCCAAGCATTGACCTTAGAGCTGGAAATTCAGCACTATTTAGAGTGGATTAGCTGAAACTCCCTATTCAGTATTCATTCAACATTTATTGCATGCCAACTTCATTTTTTTGTTTGCTTATTTTTTGCTTTTTTGAGACAGGGTCTCGCTCTGTCACGCAGACTGGAGTGCAGTGGCATGATCCCAGCTCACTGCAACCTCTGCCTCCCGAGTTCAAGTGATTCTCATGCCTCAGCCTCCTGAGTAGCTGGGATTACAGGCATGCACCACCACAGCCAGCTAATATTTGTATTTTTAGTAGAGACGGGGTTTTACCACGTTGGCCAGGCTGGTCTCAAACTCCTGACCTCAGGTGATCCGCCTGCCTCGGCATCCCAAAGTGCTGGGATTACAGGCATGAACCACTGCGCCCCGCCTGCTTGCCAACTTTCATTTGACTTTTCCAAAAGCTTGATTTGGAAATAATCCCACACTGATGGCTATGTTTTTAATGGAGTCGACCTTTGTTGTCCAGGACAAATAACTGTTAAGAATCTTCTAGCATACTGTACTCAAAGTCCTTAGCACTATAAGGTTATTGGTTCAAACATGAAAGGTTTTTTTGATGTAGTTTTGTAGAACTTCTATTGCAATGCTATTTACTGTATTGGAATTTGACCCACAGTACAAGTTATAGTACAAGATACCAATCTATATATATATATATATTTTTTGTTAATGAACAACGTAAGATGTACAGCTTGCCAAATCTAAACTTTAATATTAGAGATTATAGGATCAGTACCATTTTTTTGCTAACATATGCAGAGGATTGTCCTTTGGTGACTGAAAAGAAAAACAACAATTTATTAGTATGTGGAGTCTCTGTCTTTTTAATAATAGTCAGTGTCTTATTGGAATTTAATAATAGTCAGTGTCTTATTGGAACTCACACAGACGTGGTGTGAAGAGCTCTGACAAGCTAGTTAGCCTATTTTATGCTTGTTTTATTCTTGCTTCCTATATGTAAACATGGTGAAGGACAGTGGGCAATGAGCTCTCACTTCTATTTTAGCGATTCTGGGTTGCTTGGGCTGCCTCTAATCTACCAAGCCAAAATCATTATAAGGAAAATAACCAATGTAGCTAAATATAAAGTCATCACTTCCCTAACTCAGTTCCCTTTGTAGCTACAGGAACACTAAATTTCATTCAAAATTGTAACTCCCAAAAAGCTGGGTACTCTAAGACCCTGGATAGTTTTCTTACAGCCTCATAGGGTTTGGCAGGTGCCCTGAATATCTGGCAGATTCCCTGAGAGAACAAAAACTCAGAAGCTACCAAAGATTCAAATACTCCCTTCAATACCTACCAGCTAGGGAAGTTTATACAAGACCGTGGGTTTCTGTGTATTTGGTTCTTTTATTTACATAATAGCAATGATAATAATATCTTTGTTGTAGAATTGGAGGATTAAATACAATAAAGTATTTACAGTACCTAGGACTTAATAAACTCTCAATATATATTATTTTCCCCACTCCCTTCTGGGTTATTAAGACCCCTATAAAATGCAAATTTATTTACATCACCCCTAGTCACTAACATTTTTGAACAGTGGAGTTAATTGAATTAGGATGCCTGTTAAAAAGAGTAAGCCTTGAGAAAAGAGGATGTGTATTATGTTCTCTAAAGTGTGTGAAGTGTGTGGAAAGAAGGTCCAAAAAAGGAGGGCTTGCTTGAGATGACTGATATCCAAGAAGATAGTACACCCTAGTTCTCAGAATCATTGAATGTAAGGGCTGAAGATATCATGAAACTGTCTATTTTGCAGATGAGGACACTGAGGCTAAGTTCAGTGAAATAACTTGCCTAGGCCTTAGAGTTAGAACACTAGCAAGGCAGGATTGAAACCTAGTGAATGAGAGGCTTCCAAAAGAAAGAAAACAATGTGGACACAGGGGAAAGGGGAGGGATAGCATTAGGGCAAATACCTAATGCATGTGGGGCTTAAAACCTAGATGACGGGTTGATGGGTACAGCAAACCACCATGGCAAATGTATACCTATGTAACAAACCTGTACATTCTGCACATGTATCCCAGAACTTAAAGTATAATAATAAAAAAGAAAGAAAGAAAACAGTGTGAAGAATGAAAGCAGGATAGGGAATGAGGGAAGCTACAGCTCAGGGTGAAGTCTTGTTTTCCCTTTGCCTCTGTCCTCTTAGTAGTAAGTATTCCTCAGGGTAAATCAGTAACATCCCTCAGCCTCTCATACAGAAGTGCCAGAGTGTGATCAGGGTATTCTGCCATTAAACATTCAAGATCCTCTACAACCATGAACATAGAAGAATGATTTATCCTTATGCTCTTGCTGTATCAAAGACTCTCAGAGATTTTCAGAGACATGCCTTTTCCATACTGATCAATGAAGATGGGTCACCAGAAACATCACAAAGTGACAG
This sequence comes from Macaca fascicularis, assembly GCF_037993035.2. Classification (NCBI taxonomy): domain Eukaryota; kingdom Metazoa; phylum Chordata; class Mammalia; order Primates; family Cercopithecidae; genus Macaca; species Macaca fascicularis. The sequence continues at coordinate 32,237,912 of NC_088395.1, forward strand.
TTTGTGTACTGCCTTCCCAGATAATTTTACAGACTGATATGAATTTGAAGCAACAATTTTTTTATTTTTATTTTTTTAATTTATTTTTATTTATTTATTTATTTATTTATTTATTTATTTATTTAGATTGAGTTTTGCTCTTGTTGCCCAGGCTGGAGTGCAATGGTGCAATCTCAGCTCAATTCTCCTGTCTCAGCCTCCCAAGTTGCTGGGATTACACGCATGTGGCACTACGCTCAGCTATTTTTTAAAAAATACTTTTAGTAGAGATGGGGTTTCACCAAGTTGATCAGGCTGGTCTCGAACTCCTGACCTCAAGTGTTCCACCCACCTCAGCCTCCCAAAGTGCTGAGATTACAAGCATGCAACAAGCATTTTTATGGAGACCCTACCTGAAGAGCCATTCACTCCAAGGAGAATTGAATTTGAATAATATCTCCACACAGATAATTCTCAAATCCACATCTCTAGCACATACTTCATCCCTGAATCCCATACTTGCATCCAACTGCACTCTTTATGACTTTACCGGGATGTCTAACAAGCTTTCAAACCTAACAATTCCAAAACAAAATTATTGCTTCCACCTTTACCTCTCTACCATCTAACTTGATCCTTCTACCATTTTCTCAATTCTATTCACCTTATCTACCTTTGACTCTTCTGGGCTCTTCTCTTTCTTTCCCACCCCATACCCCATTCATCAGCAAACCTGGTAGTGCCACCTTCCAAAGATACCCAGAATCCATGTACCTCTCATTGCTTTCACTGAAAGCTTTCTGGTTTAGAATCACCATTATTTCTCGTTTGAATTGTTGCAATGCCTCTGCTTCAACAGGTACTCTACTCTCTGTTCTCCACTCAGTGACTAGAACAATTTATCTCATTTCTTTCCCCAAATGAGTTTACTTAGAAAACTATCTTGAAAAGACAAAATTATAGAGATGGAGAACAGAGTAGTGGTTTCCAGTGATTCAGGAAGGAGAATGGGAGATCGGATGGGTGTGACAATAAAAGGATAGCTTGAGATAGCTCCTTTGTGACGCTGGAACTATTCGGTACCAACTATCAAGATAGAGGTAGTTGTTACATAACTCTAGACATGGTATAAAATTGCACAGAACGACAGACACAGATAAGTGCACGTAAAAGCTGGTGAGATCTGAATAAGGTATAGATTGTATTAATATCGATTTCCTGGTTTTGATATGGTATATAGTTATATAAGATGTGGAATCTGAATAAAGCATAGATTGTATCAACATCAATTTCCTGGTTTTGATATTACATATAATTATGTAAGATGTAACCATTAGCTGAAGATGGGTGAAGGGTACTCATGACCTTTCTCAATACTTTTTGCAACTTCCTGTAAGTGTACATATATTTCAAAATAACGAGTTTTAAAAATACTGCATATACATGGTATTCCTCAAGACTATGCATTTTCTATTTCTTCTACCTGGAACACTCTTTCCTCAAATATGTAAATGGATAATTCCTCCCCTTCCTTGAGATTTTTGTATAAATGTTACCTCATAGGGGTCTGCCCAGAGTGTCATACATAAAATATCAATTTTGGCTGGGCATGGTGGACAATGCCTGTAATTTCAGCACTTTAGGGGGTGGAGGCAGGCAGATCACTTGAGCCCAGGAGTTCAAGACCAATGGTACTGAGGTAGTGAGGTACTGCTATAAAGATACTTGAAAATGTGGAAGCAACTTTGGAACTGGGTAACAGGCAGGGGTTGAAACAGTTACGAGGCTCAGAAGATAGGAAAATGTGGAAAAGTTTGGAACTTCCTAGAGACTTGTTGAATGGTTTTGACCAAAATGCTGATAGTGATACAGACACTGAAGTCCAGGCTGAGGTGGTCTCAGATGGAGATGAAGAACTTATTGGTAACTGGAGCAAAGGTCATTCTTGCTATGACTAACAAAGAGACTGGCATCATTTTGACCCTGCCCTAGAGATCTGTGGAACTTTGAACTTGAGAGAGATGATTTAAGGTATCTGACAGAAGAAATTTCTAAGCAGCAAAGCATTCAAGAGGTCACAGAGCACAAAAGTTTGAAAAATTTGCAGCCTGACGATGCAGTAGAAAAGAAAAACCCATTTTCTGGAGAGGCTGGGTGCAGAAATTTGCATATTTATCAAGGAGTCCAACGTTAATAGTCAAGACAATGGGGAAAATGTCTCCATAGCAAGTCAGAAACCGTCACTACAGCTACTCCCATCACAGACCCAGAGGTCTAGGAGGGAAAAATGGTTTTGTGGACCAGGTCCACCTCCCAACCCACCACTGTGTGCAGCATCAGGACTTGGTGCCTTGTGTCCCAGCCACTCCAGCCGTGGATAAAAGGGGCCAAGGTACAGCTCGGACCATTGCTTCAGAGGGTGCAAGCCCAAAGCCTTGGCAACTTCCATGTAGTGTTGAGCCTGTGGATACACATAATTCAAGAATTGAGGTTTGGAACCTCTGCTTAGATTTCAGAGGATGAATGGAAACGCCTGCATGTCCAGGCAGAAGTCTGTTGCAGGAATGAAGCCCTCATAGAGAACCTCTGCTAGGACAGTGTGGAAGGGAAATGTAGGCTTGGAGCCCCAACCCAGAGTCCCCCCTGGGGCACTGCCTGGTGGAGCTATGAGAAGAGGGCCACTGTCCACCAGACCTCCAAGTTAGAGCGATCAATAGCTTGCACCATGTGCCTGGAAAAGCTGCAGACACTCAATGTCGGTGTGTAAAAGGAGAGGGGCTCTACCCTGCAAAGCAACAGGATTGGAGCTTCCCAAGACCATGGGAACCCACCTCTTGCATCAGTGTGACCTGGATGTGAGACATGGAGTCAAAGGAGATAACTTCAGAGCATTAAGGTTTGACTGCCTTGATAGATTTTGCACTGACATGGGGCCTGTAGCCCCTTCATTTTGGCTAATGTCTCCCATTTGTAATGGGCATACTTACCCGATGCCTGTGCCTCCATTTTATCTAGGAAGTAACTAACTTGCTTTTGATTTTACAAGCTCACAGGTGGAACAGACTTGCTGTGTTTCAGATGAGACTTTGGACTGGGACTTTTGGGTTACTGCTGAAGTGAATTAATTAGTACTTTGGAGTACTGTTGTCAAGGAACGATTGGTCTTGAAATGTGAAAGGGACATGAGATTTGGGAGGGGCCAGGAGCAAAATGATACATTTAGGCTTTGTGTCCCCACCCAAATCTCATCTTGAATTGTAATCCTTATGATCCCCATAATCCCCATGTGTCAAGGGAGAGACCAGGTGGAGGTAATTGAATCATGGGGTTGGCTTCCCCCATGCTGTTCTCAAGATAGTGAGTGAATTCTCACTAAATCTGATGGTTTTATAAGTGTCTCTTTCCCCTTTGCTCAGTACTTCTCCTTCCTGCCACCTTGTGAAGAAGGTGCCTCACTTCCTCTTCATTTTCTGTCATGATTTTAAGTTTCCTGAGGCCTCCCCAGCTGTACTGAACTGTGAGTCAATTAAATCTCTTTCCTTTATAAATTACCCAGTCTCAGGCAGTTCTTTATAGCAGTATGAAAACGGACTAATATACTCCCTCTCTTGAGATTTCTGTTCAAATAGCACATCATAGAGGTCTGCCCAGGCTGCCATATATAAAACATCAATTTTGGCTGGGCATGGTGGTTCATGCCGGTAATTCCAGCACCTTAGGAGGTAGATGTGGGTGAACTGCTTGAGCCCAGGATTTCAAAAGCAGCCTGGGCAACATAGTGAGACTTTGTCTGTGTAAGAAAAGAAAAAAATATTAGCTGGGTGTGGTGGTACATGCCTGTAGACCTGGCTACTTGGGAGGCTGACATGGGACGATCATCTGTGCCCAGGGAGGTCAAGGCTGCAGTGAGCCATGATTATGCCACTGCACTACAGCCTAGGCAACAGAGTGAGACCCCATCTCAAAAATAAATAAATAAATAAATAAAACATCATTTTCCTGTCACTTCTTCCCTATCTTGTTAACAGTTTCTCTTTTCTTCTTAACACTTTAACACTTTCATTTGAAATACTACATATTTATTTTATCCTTTTCTATCTTCCCATTAGTATATGAGCTCCTTGAAAGGAGAACGTTTGTTTTTTGTTATCCTTGCACCTATGTTAGTACGTGGTACACAACAGTCACTCAACAAATATTTGATGAATTAATAAATGAGTGAACAGGTAAAACTACTAGAAGGAACAGTCAGGCAGATTGACTTAATAGGAAAGGCAAGTCTGACAAAATCACATTCCTTGGCAGTATTTTAAAAAGCTGGGAAGGAAAAAGAAAACTTGCTCCTGCTGCTTCTGTGATACAGAGAAAAACCTCATTATTAACATGTTTTTAATAATACACTTGAGCATTAACATGTAGAATGGTATTATGGATAGAACACATCACATGTGTATAAAAATAAGTAACTTCCCTGGGAAGAATCAATACAGATAGTCCCCAGATTACAAATGAGTTGTGTTCTGCACATTTGAAAGACAGCTGTTTAATGATCTGCTAGATGCTCTCTAAACTTTCTGACTGGGTTCACTTCACCCATACCTATGCATTCAGGCATACTCTATTCCCTGGAATCATCAAACCTGTACCTAACAGAGGAATTCAATGTATTTAGATTTCATAGGTTAGTCCACGAAATAATAGTTCACTTATAAACGAGCTGAAGTATAGTATAAATAATGCTGGTCTTAACTCTGCACACTATAAGTAATTCAAATGCTCAGACTTGTGTCACATTTAATGGTATATTTACATGAGAAAGGCAATATTAAACGTGCAAGGAAATGTGGGCCTTGAAGTCAAGTACATTTTGAAATCAAACTGTCACTTTGACACTACCTTTGTGATACTGGTCTCGTTTCTTAACTTCTTGAAGCCTTAATTTCCTCAACTGTAACTTGGAGATGATCATTGAGACTACCCACCAGGATTGTTTTAGGATTAAAGGAGATAAGTCTTCAGCACAGACTTAGTGTTCCATAACATTACATCTTATTATATTGAGCTCTTCCAGTTAGTCTGAGTTACAAATGATATTTTATACATCATCGTAAACCAACAGTCTAACAAAGTCCCTGATACACTGTTAATGCTAAACATGTCTGGTGAACGAATATTTAATAAGTACATTGATTGACATACTGGAGAGGGATGAATAGGCATGACGGACAGGCATGAAGGCCTTTAATGTTTGTGAGCCTATCCATCTATGACCTTTTCCTTTTACCTTCCTCCCATTATCTTCTAATTCTCTACTCACAGGATTACTAAAAGATCTCTCTTCCTCCACCACTCCTTGTCCCCACAGTGGGAGGAGCATGATGGAAATTCAAAAATAAATACCATTTATGTAGCATTTTTTGGTGGGAATTTTGGGGTCAATATTTAGTTAAAAAATGTGTTAAATGTACATTTTCATTAAAGAAGAAAAGAAAACATGATTTATACAAGATAAGCATGACTTCTTCACTACTGTATCTTTTTGACCTTAGTATATAGGATCTCACCGGCAGCCTGGGGCCTGCCCCATCTCTGAAGACCATGCTGCCCCAAGGGTGAGGATATGAAGTACCCTGCTCAAGTCATTCATTGGCATGACTACTTGGTTCGTCCTGGATTAATCATCTCTCTCAAGGAGATTTTAGTCCATCGGCCCATTCCTGTGCAAGGTGCCTAACCTGATCCCTAGGCTCCCCAGCTAGAATGAAGATACTAGCTACAAGTCCTCCCCAATGCTAGACTAACATACAATTTTGATCTCTGGAATTCCAGGCAATGATCTTACCAATTTGAGCCCTACCTCTTCATGGCCCCTAAACACTGATATCTGCTTTCAGCATTACCATATAATGCTCTTATCCTCTTCCTCTTGAAACAAATGTAAAGAACGACCAATCTTCTCTTTGAAAGAGTTTAAGCAGTTTTCATAATCTCTTTAAAAAAATTTGACTGGCATCAAATCAAGTTCTGACCAATTACAGTTATATATATATATATAATCTAAATCCCTCAGGGAAAACAGGAAAGTATGGGAGCAACTTTAAGAAAACAGTTGGAATAGTAACAAACTGTTGCTTAATATTTAACCTACCTTTTCCCCGATGGGCTCAAGCTGATTATTTTCTTGCTTTTGATGCCTAGGGAAAATAATTGGTTCCTCTCTTCTTTATCACCTCCTCGAACTATTAAGTTTTCCCTTGATGTTTTCTCAGGCATGAATATGCCAGTACCACTTACACAGGTCTTCTAAATAAGTTTCAAAACCTATTAGACCCACATAAATTACATAAAATATGTTTCAGTCCCTACCAAATTTCCTAAAGCCATAGTTCCTCTGTCCACATCAACCCATTCCCTTCTTTTATTATCCCTGCTTTAGCTACCCTGTCACTCAAACAAACTGTGTAATTCACACCTGCTTTGAGCTGATTGGTTGATCTGTCCTTGATTGTCCTAGGTGGATTTATTCTCCTTTAACCTTCAGGTATGAATCCTTCATGTTCATACCTGGAGAAGGAGCTAAACCTATGCCTTAAATGCAATGCTCATTAATGGATAAATTCATAACTGGCCATGGTACCAAGAGTTACAGCGTCTTCCTCTATTAAAAGCAGAGCCTATGGGATGGCCAAGTCCTTGAAGGTGACAGGGATTTGACAAAAATGGAGGGTATGCATGGGCTATATTATAGTTATGATTTGAAATCACTGTTTAGAAATAATTGCCCAGACAAGATAAGTTAACTGATCTCTACAAACTTGTATTACATATATTTCTCACACATAAACATAATTTTTATTATCGATTTGTCCCTTGAGGTCCTGAAGAACAAAGCATTCTCATAGTCTCCCAACAGGCAGCTTTCTTTAAGAGCCAAAGCAAGGCAATAAAAGGGGGGTATTTTATTTATCGCCCAATTCACATCACTTCTTATCTTGACTCTGAGAAGTATAAATTCATAACAGGAAGTTTCTAGACATACATATATAAGGTGATGGTGTTGATCCAAAAAATGTTGACAATTGATAAAGAAATGCTGAAGGAGGCGTCAGTGATACTAGAAGTAAAAGTTTTAACAATAACAATAAATGTGGCCGCTCTCTGGGTCCATCTGTCCACAATCCCATGCCATCTGCCCCTTCTCTGGAGTTGCCATGGAAGAGAAAGTTCTACTACTTCAGTTACGTAATTTCTATTTGGAGGAAAGATGGGGGTCATTTTTTGTTTTAACTGAAGAGTGTTGTAACATTTTTTTCTTGCACTGTTTCATTTCATTTCTACTTACCTTTTTTCCCACTTATAATGTGCATATTATTTTTTACATCAAGATAATGACAACAAAGAAAAAAAACTCACTATCTTCTCAATTTTAAAAGAAATATAGCAAGGAATAATGATCAACCAAAGGATTTAATTTTAATATTGTGATAAGCTATTTTTCTTAATGATTTTTCTCATAATCTGTGCTTTAGCAAGGATCTTCTCCTTTTTTTCTAGTTTCCATCTGAGATTAGATAATGGGCTGTACCCACTGAAGTGCATGCTGTAACTCCACCACACCTGTTACTTTTGACATACTTTTATATTTCTCAATGATTAAAAAAGTAAGAGTGGGCCAGGTGTGGTGCCTCATGCCTGTAATCCCAGCACTTTGGGAGGCTGAGGTAGATGGGTCATCTGAGGATTGGAGTTCGAGACTAGCCTGACCAACATGGTGAAACCCTGTCTCTACTAAAAATACAAAAAAATTAGCTGGGCGTGGTGGTGCCCACCTGTAATCCCAGCTATTCAGGCGGCTGAGGCAGGAGAATCACTTGAATCCGGGAGGCAGAGGTTGCAGTGAGTTAAAATTGCACCACTGCACTCCAGCCTGGGCAACAGAGCAAAACTCCATCTCCAATTATAACAATAATAATAATAATAATAATAATAATAATAATAAGTGGTAGCTTATTTTTACCTAAAGGTAGTAGTGGCTTCATTCCACAATTGCTCATCTCTGAGCCATCTCACTATCCTTTGCTCAGCTTTTTAACCGTCTCTACACTTTTGTAACTAGTTTCTCATAGTAAATTCCTTCTTCCAGACCAGTGTTTCCCAACCTCACCACTACTGATATTTTGGACAGAATAATTCTTTGTTGTAAGAGAATTTCCTGTGTCCTGTACAGTGTCTACCAATATCTCTGCCTCTACCAAATAAATACCAGTAACACTCCTGCAATTGTCACAACCAAAAATGTCTCCAGAAATTGCCAATTTATCCCTCAGCATGCAGCAGAATCAGCCCTAGTTGAGAACCACTGTATTAGACTAGAAGACCTTTATTTTTCTGACTGACTCCTAAGTGATATACTCCTTTAAGCCCTTATTTATACCTGTCATACATTAAAATAAGATTGGAATAAAATAAAATCTATCTATCAATGTCCCTATAAAATTAGTCATATTGTAGTGATATCTATGTCTCTATACAACTAGTCACATTGGTAAACGATAAAAGCTTATTGAGCAAACGAATGAATATATTAATATGAAAAGAACTGCAAAACCTTGATCTACTTTTTCCAAAATTAATACATATTTTATATTGTCCAGCTAATATTTAATATATTTTTATTTAATTAACCATCATAGGGCCTTTGAAATACTTCATACATTTTAATGCTTTATATACTAAAGTAAGTAAAATTAAACATCTGTTAATATGGTTGACACAGTAAAACATAGTCAGAAAGGCAGTTTTAGAGAGGAGAGATACACAATAATGGTTCTTCTTTTTCCCACCTCACATTATGAACAGGGAATTTTTTTCCTTAGCACTTACATCTCAGCAGTATATAAAGATATCATATTCCTTATTTATATTTATTAATCCTTCTTTTAATGCTCCTGTTGCTAATTTTTAATTGACTTTGTCCTTACCAAATACTAGCGATAGGATTTATAAAGGATAATTAACTCATGCACTAATTTAAAATTTGTTGAACTCATATAACGGTGAGTTTCAATGAAATCACACTAAGAATTCTCTGTATGCTTTGTTCCAGGTATAAGTAAACATACCCAATTTCATCTAAGAGATGAAAAATAAAGAAAGTATGTGAAGAGAGTCATATTCAATAGTTATATTATGATAATTTGCATATGTAGACATGCTTGAAATGTACATAGACCTTTATTCAAGATCTTTCCCTTATATTTCACAAATCATTTTTACCATTCATACATTTGATAAACATATTTTAAGTGTAATATTTATCTCATCAATATGTAATGCATACTTAACAATGTGTAATACTGATCTTCTCAATGTTACCCTACCAAAATTAAAAGCAGATCATTAAAGAAAAAAATCAAATTCCTCTTAATGTCATAAAAAAAACATTCTTGTCTATTAAGATAAAGGACAACTTAATAAAGCTAATATTGTCATGGCTCATATAAATAAATATATATAAGATTAGACAAATAGAAGGAACAAATGAAAGCCCATTACCAGCGTTTTCAGCCTTAATTTAGGAAGTTATCAAATACGTAATTATTCATTTCAGGGAATTGTATGGTTTCAGAAATAAGAAAAGCAACAACAAAATGGTCAAATTTGCCTGAATGGTTGGTCAACTTTGTTCACTCCAAACTTTATAATCCTTTACTAATTTGGCAAGCTCTTTTAAAAAAATTATCAGGTCACTGTTCATAATGCTATGAGCGAAAAGGAAATGGAAATAGATCACAGGTCATATGATGGATTTCATTCAAATTTTATAAGGCATTTTGTGTTAAATATTTATCATTCATAGTATATAGAAATATAATTTATGTAGAGGAATGTAATAAACATTACTGTTTTTAAAAACATCAGTTTCCGAATATGCCATGGAATCTTAATTTGACTGAAATGCCCTCCCTCTCCCTTCTCTAAACAGTGAGTCTTATTTTGTGTTCAATAGCAACTAAATGTTTCCAGCACTCTGAAGCCTTTCTCAAGTCCCACAACTGGAATTGTATCTGTCACCTATGATCCCACAGCACCCTCTTCATCCTCTATGATAAAATACTACCATTTCAGACTTGTACTCTACGGTGTTATGATTTTACCTATATGCCTAACTCACACATGAGATCATGAAGGCCAGAAACCATATGTTATTCAATTTTCTGTTTATGCAGCCAGTTCCTTACAACCTTGCTTATATAAAGACATTCACAACATGTTTATAAAATTGAATTCAACTGAAAATTTTAATGAGTTTGCATTGAGAAATGAGATAAAACTCGAAGGTATTTGCATGATAACGGAAAAGCTGATATGATATGATCAAATTAAAGATCATAGAGGTATCTTGGAATATACTACATTTTGGAGGTATCAGAATGATCTGGCTAAGTATTTGTTACAGTATAGGATTTCGTTTTAAGGACATTAACTGTTCGATTAAAAAAAAAAATTGGACCCAATTTTATTTTCAGGTTGTGATACCTGATTTTGTGTGTGTGTGTGTGTGTGTGTGTGTACTTTGACATTTTCAGCAGCATGTGGCATGTGGCTTTTTAGGGTATACTATTCCTGTGACCTGCTTACACGACAAAGAGGTCATTGGAGAAAAAAATCACTCCTCATTTATAGTAGTATGCCAGGAGAGGCAGGTCACACTCACACGTGACATAAGAATCAAGTTTTACTGAAAAATCATAGAGGTGTTTTAGTTAGGCAATTAAGAAAATAATTTTTTCTTATACATTTCTGATGCTTCCTAAAAATTATTATTGAGATGGAGTCTAGCTCTGTCACCAGGCTGGAGCGCAGTGGTGCGATCTCAGCTCACTGCAACCTCCACCTCCCAGGTTCAAGTGATTCTCCTGCCTCAGCCTCCTGAGTAGCTGGGATTACAGGCATGTGCCACCAAGCCCAGCTCATTTTTGTATTTTCAGTAGAGACAGTTTCACCATGTTGGCCAGGATGGTCTCGATCTTCTGATCTCATGATCTGCCCCAAAACTGCTGGGATTACAGGCGTGAGCCACTGCACCAGGCCTCCTAAAAATTATTTTATAAATCAGGCTAATCAATTAAAATATTTTAAAGACATTTTTCTTCTAACTATAATTCCAAATATTTATATGTATGCTTTAGGAAATTGAGTTTTTAAGTGAAATATTAAAGACACCTTATTTTCCTGTTACTTGACTAATGTTCATTCAACCTGTTGCTATATTGTTCCATTTTTATATGATATACCATAAGAGGCTATGTGTGAATAAGGCAATATACATGATGCAGCATTATTTTGTATTCACATTTTCAAGGTGTATAGAAAATTTTTTAAAAGATGTTAAAAAGGTAAATAAGTCCATTGTTAATTGTTACAGAAAGAGTGGACAAGAGAAAAGACTGAGTCTACATTTCGGCAAAAAGTCTTAATAAAAATTAGAAAACTGGTGAGTAAGTCAATGAAGCACTGTCAAAGTCACAAACAAAAGGTGACTCCACATTATTACAACTCCCCTGTCAGAAAGTAGACAGGCAAACTTACGACTTTATCCTGGGAAAATGAGGATCACAGAGGAGAAATGTGACTGGACAACAGGCTTCCGGCTGTGTTTCTAACCAGTGGAATTACACTGGTTGGACATTATCATTAACTACATTTCTAATTCTTCTCATAATCCAAAAAATGACAGAGAAAAAGAAAGGGATAACTCTTTTTGGTATTATAGTACCTCATTTTAGGTTTCTGAAAACAAGTGACTCCTGACAACAATTGTTAGTTCTAAAGTGAGAGTCTGCAAACCGCAGCCCTCAAGCCATATCTAGCCATTGTCATTTTTTTAAATAAAGTTTTATTGGATCACAATGACACATCTTCATTTCTCTATTGTCTATGACTGCTTCAACATTCTAACAGCAAAGTTGAATAGTTGCAACAGAGCATAGACGACAAAGCCTAAAATATTTACTCTCTAGCCCTTTACATTTACATTACAGAAAACACTTGCTAACCCCTACTAGGAAAACAATGTTGCCTTTGGAAGCTATGGTAAATCAAAAACAGAATAAAACTATTGCTCATGTATATTTTATTTTCAAAGTAAAATTACTTTTCCCCTTCCACAGATATATTTTTTTTTTTTCCTGGAAGGAGCTTCCAATTTCAAGCAAGAACAGAAGCAGAAGCACTCCAGTAAGTGTGCTTGGTTACATGAATAACTTGTGATGGTTTGGATATACTTCCTGGCAACATGCAATGTTAGAAACCTAGAAATATGTCTGCCTGGTACTTTTAAGGGGAATATATAGAGAGCCTCTTTTGAAACTTTGAAAAGATTTATTTTCTATTCTGGAGACATTTTAGTATGAAGAGTTGAAGGTTGCATAAAAATATAGCAACTAAGATAGCTGGAATAGTTATTCTCTAGTGAAACATTTGGCCCTAAGACACGTTGGAAACATAAACGAGCAAATAAAATTGGCCAATATAAGTTTTGATTCATATATACTCATGAAACTATATTCTTAACCCTATCGAGAGGTGAAGCCAGCTGGACTTCCTGGGTGGAGCGGAGACTTGGGGAACTTTTCTGTCTTACAAGAGGATTGTAAAATACACCAATCAGGAACTTTCCTGTCTTACAAGAGGATTGTAAAGTGCACCAATCAGCGCTCTGTAAAATGCACCAATCAGTAGGATTCTAAAAGTAGCCAATTGTGGGGAAGACTGAAAAAAGGGCACTCTGATAGGACAGAAACAGAACGCTGGAGGGGACAATGAGGAAATAAAAGCTGGCCACCTCAGCCAGGAGCGGCAACCCGCTTGGGTCCACTTCCGCAGTGTGGAAGCTTTGTTCTTTCACTCCTCACAATAAATCTTGCTGCTGCTCACTGCTTGGGTCCGTGCCACCTTTAAGAGCTGTAACACTCACTGCAAAGGTCCGGGGCTTCATTCTTGAAGTCAGCGAGACCACAAACCCACCAGCAGGAACCGAAACTCGGGACACACTATGACCTTAAGCAAGTCTATCTTCATGGATCCTAGATATTTCCTAGTCTTTATATATTCCTTAAAGTTTACTTTCAGGTGCTTTTGAAGTTGTTATGACCACATGTACAGTCCTTACCTTTTATACATAAAACTCAACTTTTGATTTCTATCTTGTGTTTCCATTAGATGGCTACAAATGTAAACAAAAAAAAAGTTTTTGTGATACTAAGGCATTAATACAGAGGGAGGTGAATGTTCATTAAGACGTTTATCTCAAATATTGCATCAAGGAGAATGACACTAAGAATAAACTCAGTTGAAGTATGAGATAATGTGCTTCAAAGACTAAGGGACTAATTAACTCACCCTCTTCCTAACAACCTTATAGACACCTTAGTTCTCTTGATCCTTCTTCAATATACAAAGCTAGTTAATTTTTAAGGTCTTTTCATAAGCTGTCCATTGTGCCTGGAATGCTTTGCCTCTACATCATTACATTGCTGACTCTTGTTTGTCCATCAGATCTTCAAAATCACCTTCTAAGTAAGGTATTGAAGAAATTTTCAAGATTTTTCTTTTTTATTAATTTTATGCATAATATTTCCCACTTTGTAAATTTCTTTCCTTTCTCAGTTTGTATCATATCCCTGCCTACTAAAATTACAGCTTCATGAGCACACAGGACCTATGCTTTCTTGTATGTAGCATGCAGGATATTACTTGGAATACAGCGGGCACTCAATATATTAATGAATACATTCATTGTAGAAAGTTAAATCCACAGTGGTCCAGATGTGGTGCTAAGCATTAACCTAAACCTTCTACCTTCAACATGCTCCTAATATGGTTGGGTTGATGATCACATACAAATCAGATAATTATACCACTTGAGGAACATTAGGTTTACAAACTAAGCATTATTATAGCATTCTATTAAATATATATTCATATCAGCAAAGTAGAGATGGTGGAGTCAAGGAAGAAGTATTGTAGGTGACATTTTAGCTGAGTATAGAAAGGGAGGTTAGGGATGAAGCACTAGGCAAATGCTTGTCACAAGTGACTTCGTGAGTCACTTGTGACATAAAGTGAATGTGAGTCAGTTGTGACATAAAGTGAATGTGAGTCACTTGTGGCATGAAGCTGTATGACATGCTTAGAGGAAGACATATAGTTCATCATGGTCATCTTTCTTCCTGACATCCACATTCATTTCTCTGACTACTCAACCCCTCACATGGATTTTTCAAAGGTGTCTCAAACTTAACACAACCAAAATACATTTCCTCTCTTTCTCTGCAATTCTTTTCCTCTCCCCTTATGCATTTAACCATTCATTATTTTATACAATACATAACTACTGATCACTTATTATTTTCCCATTTCAAAAGAAATGGCAGTGTTATCATCACAGGTATATGACATCAGAAACTGGAAATCATATATGATTTTTTCCTCAAACTCAACTCTACAATCGTTCAACTTAACACTAACCCCTGTCAATTACATCTCCTGTATTTTTCTCAGATTTGTTGTCACATTCTTACTAGAACTATTTTAGTCAAGACCACCATCACTTCTTGCCAAGATTACAATAATAATCTCTTCTGTCCATTCAGATTTGCTTTTCTCTGAACCCCTCTCCACACTTCAGCAAAAGAAGTCTCTTAATCATAGCTCTAATCATGACTCTTTCCTGACAACCATGTGACAAAGTCCTTCTGGGCAAATAAAAAACTTTCAACAGGACCCAAAAGACCCTCCAGGTTCTGGCCCCATCTCCTCTTTAGCTTGGTCTCTTGACCATCTTTCTTCCAAACATAATCTGCTATCACATTCTTTCCATTCCTTTATCTCTGACACTTTTAGGCTTAGCTCTTTAAATGTGGTACTCTGCAAAGAAACATTTCCACCACCTTCATGGTAGTTTCGTGTGGCCAAGCCTATATCACTTCTTCACAGAAGCTTTTTCTGATAGAGATACTAATTCAGATTTCCAACTCGGACACCAGTGGTTCCCATTTCTCTCTCTCTCTCTCTCTCACACACACACACAGAATCTCATGAGATTCATCATGGTTGATTACTTTCATAAAGTCTGATATCCCTGCTGGGATTATGTCTGTCATGTTTACTTTTATGTCCTCAGCATATAGTTATAATTAATAATAATAATATTAATTACTGAGGGAACTAAATACTTATTTGTTGGATGAGTGATTGTGGTAAAAATGAAATGAAATGATATAAAATAGTGGAATGATAAAAGAGAGTGTGGAAAATGTTGATGAGAGCCAGATTATAAATGCTTTGAGAAATATTTCAGAGGCTGTGCTGACAGGATTTTGGTAGAGATTTGGGCAAGAAAGAGCCAGAATGGACAGGGATATATGATAGCTGCAGGGTTTTTCAGAGAAAGTGAATTATAAATCCGTCAGTTAATATAAGAAATGCAGAAAGAAAAACAATGTTGCGGATGTTAGAAAGGATTGAGAGATTTTGAAGTGATGGGATGTTCAGGAAATCCAAGTTAAGATATCTAGTAGGCATGTAGAAATCTACCTTATGGCCAGAACACTCTCGGACTCAAAAGCCTCAAGACCCTTTTTTTTTTTTTTTTTTTTTTTTACAATTAATGTCAATAAATTACTTTTCACGTATACTAGAAATGACAGTGTGAAATATATTAATGAAGTTAACTATTGTTAAAAATCAGAAT
The DNA here is from genome assembly GCF_037993035.2 of Macaca fascicularis. Lineage (NCBI taxonomy): Eukaryota > Metazoa > Chordata > Mammalia > Primates > Cercopithecidae > Macaca > Macaca fascicularis. The sequence goes on from NC_088395.1 coordinate 32,253,648, forward strand.
AATATGCATTCCTAATATGTGTTTCTAAAATAAATTTTATTATATGTATTTAAGGGATACCACATAATGGTATAAGATACACAGATATTTATATATATATAGTATAAAAGAGTTACTATAGTAGAGAACATTATCATATCTGTCATTTCACAGTTATCCATTTTTCACTCTGTGGCAAGAACAGCTATAATCTATTCATTTAGCAAAAATCTTGAATACACACTTTATTAACTATAGTCCTCATGATGTATATTACATCTTTTAATATATTAATACATATTTATTAATTTGTATCCTATGACCTACACTGCCCCATTTCCTCCCGGCTATGCTGACCCTGGTAACCACTGTTTTATTCACTATCTATATATATTTGACCTTTTTTTTATAAAAACGATTCCATATATAAGCAAGATCACACAATATTTTTCTTTCTTGGTCTGGCTTATTTCATTTAGCATAAGGTCCTCCTCCAGGTCCATCCATGTTGGGGGCAAATAACAGGATCTTCTCCTTTTTAAGGCTGAAAAATATTCCAGGGTGTGTGTATGTGTACACACGATTCTTGGACCATATTTCTTTGTAAACTATTTTCTATATATTCTTAGCCCTTCCATAGAAACCCCAGAAACTCTTCTCTGTCTGTCCCCTCCTGCCTACATCTCTCTCTCCCTCCCTCTTAAAGTAACTCTAAAATATAATTTTAAATATTCTTATTTTGTCTGGTGCCAGACTGTTTTGGCCACTAGCCATAAAATATATTTAGCTGTATTCATTTAAGCTACCATACAAGCCAGGCGCTACATCTACAGAACACCTTTCTTTTCACTTTGTAAGTTCTTTTATAATATTGGATGTAGTGATGAGAGAAAGAAAAGAGTGAGGTATAATGGTCTTCCTAGGTATAAGAATTTTCTTTTTGAGTAACTGTTTTGATTCCTTTAGTAACGAAAACAAGAGCCAAGGTAATGATCTGAGTTCTGATAATGAGTGTGTTTTGGCACAAACTGTCACATGAATCAAAGGTAACTTGAACAAGTATAAATTAACATTACACAGCCAGAAAATATTTAGATTCACTAAATGTGTTACTCTAAGCAAAATTCAGGAGTTAAGTCAATGATAGATAGTCATTTTGGTGCCTGGGTCTTAGGAGAAAATGGGACCATAAGAAATAAACACTGCCCTTACAAAGAAAAAACCTTTGTCCTGGTGTTAAATGTTAAAAAGGATGCCCCTCAGGTGAGCATACCTTGATAATATGGATCATCCAAAGTAATAAGATGATATGGTTTGGCTGTGTCCCCATCCAAATCTCATCTTGAACTGTAACTCCCATAATCCCCATATGTCATGGGAGTGACCTGGTGGGAGATAACTGAATCATAGGGATGGTTCTGTGCTGAGGGAGCTAAATATTTGTGCTGGTCTTATGGCAGTGAATAAGTCTCATGAGATCTGTGGTTTTATAAAGGGCAATTTTCCTGCACACGCTCTCTTGCCTGTCACCATGTAAGCCATGCCTTTGCTACTCCTTCGCCTTCTGCCACGATTGTGAGGCCTCCCTAGCCATGTGAGACTGTGAGTCCATTAAGCCTCTTTTTATTTATAAATTACCCATTGTTGGGTATTTCTTCATAGCAGTAGGAAAATGAACTAATACATAGGATTGTTGAGAAATATACATCAAATATAAAATGTGATTTTTTTTTAAATTTATTATTATTATACTTTAAGTTGTAGGGTACATGTGCATAACGTGCAGGTTTGTTACATATGTATACTTGTGCCATGATTTTTAATGATTTTTCTTGATTGATGTCTGATGGAGACTAAGTGCTTAATATCAAAACAGAACTCATGGTGTTTTATTCTGGGGAAAGCAAGTTAATGTAGTCCAGGCTTGTAACCTGCTGGTATAAGAAAAGATCCTAGACTTCCCAAAGGGAAAAATGGATAGCAGGTTACATCATAGGGTCAGCAGTTTCTTAGATGTGGTCATCTGGTTATAGTATCACTCTGAAATATTACCTCCTTCTAGGTTTTTGATAGGAGTGGGATTGCAGACAATTTGAAGCTCTACTTTATGATGACAGCCTGGTGGGATCTAACTGAGAAATAAAGACCCAGTTAGGATACTAGATGAGTAGGTGTTTATTAACATACTGTTAGAAAAAATTGAGAATTCTGGCAGGTGTTAGGGCTCAAAGTAAAACCTTTCCTGTTTACAGAGAGAGGTGGGCTTGGAGAGATCCTTCAGAATGAATTGGGACTTTCCTGAAGAAAGAGCTCTGGATCTGTTCAAGCATCACTGAGACTTCTGAGAGACACGTCTGTATTAGTCCACTTTCATACTTCTATAAAGAACTGCCTAAGACTGGGTAATATATAAAAGAAAGAGATTTAATTGACTCCCGGTTCAGCATGGCTGCAGAGGCCTCAGGCAACTTACAATCATGGCATAAGGTGAGAAGGAGCAAGCCACCTTCTTCACAGGTGGCAGGAAGAAGTGCCCAGTGAAGCAGGAAGAGCCCCTTATAAAACCATCAGATCTCGTGACAACTCGCTCACTATCACAAGAACAGCACAGGGGAAATTGCCCCCATGATTCCATTACCTCCGCCTGGTCTCTCCCTTGACATGTGGGGATAATGGGGATTACAATTCAAAATGAGATTTGGGTGGGGACACAAAGCCAAACCATATTGACATCCCAGGATGATGATTCTCCATCTCCACAATGTGTGCAATATTTTAGGAGTCTTTTGTTACTCATAATAGCTAAAGTACAGATCTTTGCAAGTAGTTTCATCTTCTGTGAATGAAAGCAGATTCAAACAATAACATTACTCTCACCTGCATCATACTTTTTCAAGAGTGAGCAGTGTGCTGGAAATTGCCCTGACCCATGCTGTTTTATGTAAGCCATAGTCCTTTGTGTGTAGGTACTCAGAGGAGAGCAGGTACTTTTTTGTGCTAGGAAGAAATATGGCCAAGCAATACTGCTATCTAACAAGGAAGCTGTTTTTCTTTAACCTGGACCATTTTCAGAGTAGGCATTCATGAACTTTTGGAAAATGTAGCAAAGCTTCCATAGACATTCTGATTGGATATATCATTGCTTCCTGCTCAGCTTGCTAAGATAACTTGAAAACAGAAAATCCTTTTGTCTGGAGTAGGTCTTTAATAAACCAAATTTTAAGTATTGTATATTTTTTTCAGTTGCTTAAGTGGAAAGACATTATTACTTGAATATAGTTTTCTTTTATAAACAACCGAGAATACTACTGACTTTAAAGGTCATTGGTTTATTACTTAACCTAAAAATAATTGCTTTGACATATATGGAACATTGTATCTCATTATTTTTTGATAACTTCAGAAGAACTAATATAATAGGAGGTATATCTAAAGTGGAATAGGGAATTCAGAATTTATATTAGAAAAGTATAGAGTAACACGACAAGGAAATTCATAAAAATATAGTATATTTTCCATGTGAAAATATATTTCCAGACCAATTTCAAAAGAATGATAGCTTAGATTCCTCTCTGCTGCAATAAGCTATATCCCCCACTTGAAATACATTCCACCTTTCCTATAATTACCTCTTCCACCAGAATTGCAATTATACAATTCTTTTAATCTTTTGCTTTTCAAAAATAATGGAAATTTAAATTGGGAATTAAGTTGCATTTAATTTCCAGTTTAGCATTTTAATCTTTGAAAATAGCCTCGCCACAGGCAAGGTACAGCTGAAAGCTTCAATGACAGCACACCTAAAATGGGAGGCCTGTCAGCTTTGAAATATGAACTGGTGGTTTGGCTTCCAGCAAAGCTTTGTCCATTATACTCCCTCTCTTGTTCACTTCTCCCTCTAGCTTTTCTTCCACTGTCAGAGAACTGAAATGCTAATAATTCTACTCCAGGAAATATATTTCACATAATTTCTATAACACCAAATGAAAAGCCTTAAGACTGTATTATCATAGAAGCTAGTCTTTATGTAACACAAGATTTTATTGGATATGTAATTTTATATACATATTGTATTATATACCTCTATCTAAATACAGAAATACTTTATAGCCTTATTATGTATAATAAAAAATCTAACATCTTCTCAAGCCACATTGCAGTTTGTAGTACTATCTGGATGGTGCATCATGAACAAATTTCAAAAGGAAATGTTGGTGTGAGAAGATTCCTATGGTTCTGGTAAGACTCTACATCCCCCTCCCCCCAGGTCTGTGGAATAATGTATATGCATATAAACAATACATACATGGCATCAATTGTTATAACCATATATATGTGTGTATGTGTTTAAATTGTATTAGTAAGATTTTTTTATATACTCAGTACCTAACACAGAGTCTAACACATTTTATATCTTCCAATAAATGAATGAAGCAAATGAAAACATCAGTAAACAGAAAAAAACAGGCATTTTATTTATTTTAATTTGAGTGGTGTTTGGTTGTAATATCTGACACAAGTCAGTGATATTTAATGGTTTAAAATAATGTAAAGTGTAGTTTTACCCTGAAAGTTTTGCCCTGTATCTTTTGCTATGGTCTGTCAGCTATAATTTGTTCAATCTTTTATGTAGCTTTCTTCCCAGTCTTACAAGTCTAATTGGGGAAAGTAAGGGAATTAACAATTATCAGAAGTCTATTCTTTTTCTAAACATTCACGTATCTTTGAATCTCTACAAGAATCCTGGAAAAGAGGATCATTTTGCAGGCAAACAAACAAACAAACAAACAGAGTTTCTGAACAACTTGTCCCAAAGGTACAGCCAGAGTTTGAATCCAAGTCAATCTAATTCCAAACATAGATCTTTTCCTCAAACCATAACATTTTCAATAACTGTATTTTATCATTTCTTATGAACCCTGACAACTTTTACTCACAATCTTATCAGTAGACTGGACATTCACTAAATGCCAACTGTGAACAAGTGAAACCTTTAAGACTTGGATGGTGTTGAAGTTCCCTGGTGTGATATTTCAGTTTACTCAGTACCCACCTGAATGAATGCTTTGAAGAAAATAAACAAGTGAAGCTTAATCAGCTAAGTAAATGTTTGGATAAAAAAAAGAAGCTTGTTTAAATAAGGGAATGTCCTTATTCAACTGATCTACTCATTTAAGACAAACAATTACCATAAAACTAATTCTCAAAATTATGTTTTATTTAATTATTGAATTGGGTTAGTACTGTCCTTTGACTCATTAGTCCACATACACACACGCACACCTACACAAATAAATATATATACATACATAGAATCTAAAAAATACTCTTACTGACAAGATGGAGATGACACTAATTTATGCATATATCAGGGCAATTTCAATTTCTGTATTTTAATAGTTTATCTCTGATATTTGCAAACTAAGAGCTTCATTTATAGACTGTACTTGTAGATGAGTTCCCAGACTACAAATGTTTAAATGTCTTTTTAAACTGAGTGTGCACGAATGATTTTTATCAGAAGCATTATGTAAAATAGTTACTATTATCTTTTAAGTAGTATCAGGCTGGATCGTTGGAATTTACTAGGAACTACCCACAGATACCTTCTCTTAAAGATACTGATCGGGGAACTCCAAATATTCTTGCTATGCATACCCTAAAAAGACTCTTGAAAAATGAGTCAACCTTTGCAGATTTTAAAATCTGCATTCAAAATGTACTTTTCATTCTTAAATGATTGAAAATAATATAACTTGAGGGACACTGTAAATATTGATATTTTAAAACTAAGATATATGTTTATGCCTGAAAAATCTTATTGATCACCTATTATACTTTTCTTAAATAGTATGTATATACAATGAGTGGTTTTTTTTTCTGTTACTATAAGTCCTAAATGTGAAAAAACAAACCTTTTCAATTGAGGTATTGTTACAATTATTAATGTGCAATTGACCAAAACAATAAATGTATATTATAAAATTTGATAAACATAAAAATAAAAATTTATTGAAAATACATCTCTTAATAAGATGGATGAGTATTTAACAATTTATACACTTTCAGAAGAATATAAATTATTTCTAGAATTGGAAAGGTTTCAGCATCAATTCTATCCCTAATTTTTGTCTGTATAGATGTAAATGATGAAAAATCTTATTCAAATAAGTAAGTAGAAGGAAACGGAAGGAACTGTATTATAGTAGCGTTGCTTAATCCTTTGTGCTCCTGCTATGGCATATGCTAAAAGTACATGATGACTGTTTACCAAAATGTATTTTTAATGATCTATCAGTTGACAACTTATCAGGTCTTCTCTTCGGGTTCAGTTGAAAGCAAAGAGTTAGCAACCACTCTTCTTGCAAAAAGCTGTGTTGCCCTGTCATAAAAGTCATTCGTGCTTCTTTTGTTTGAAGCCTTAGTAAGATCAGAGTTGGATGAAAGGTAAGCCTCTTTTTTTCTTAAATTGGGAGAAGTGGTTAGAAAGGGGAAGTGGTTAGAAAGGAGAAACAGCCTGAGGTCTTGACTACAGACGTCTTTTTTTTTCCCCCCCCAGGCAATTCAGTTTTCAGGAAGAGTACAAAATAAAGTAGAAGATCTAGAAATAAATTCCCTTAAAACTATCTGTGCCTACTCCTTGGAATGCCTTCATGTACCCCCAGGTTACTCCACTGTGAGAAATTCTGAATCATTACCTATGATAAGAAATATAAACTGGCACATCAGAATCACCCGATAACTTGTTTGTCCACTTCCTCAGTTGTATCTCACAGCTAAATAGTTATCTGTTAAACCAAGAGAAGTTGCAGTTCTGGGAGAAATAACCTTATTGGTATTTGTGCCTAAATATAATTCTGAACTCCCTCTTTTCTACCTTCTAGGCTTTGAGTTCATTTATTTCAGCAGCAAAAGATGTCAGGAGCAAGAGGCAGTCCCACATAGTGTAGATTCATTGAACAGGGGAGCCAAACTGTGATTTAGAAACAACATTGCCAGTAACTATCTGATTAGCCTTGGGCAAGTTCCTCAACCTTTCTGAATCTGTTTCTTCACAATGATTCCCAGTCTGGCTGCACCTTCGACTCACACAGAGATCATTAAAGAAATACTGATGTCCAAGCATAGCCCCCAGGAATATGGATTTGATTCTCTGCTTAATTCTAATGTGAAGGCAAAACTGGAAAAGTCAAAGTTAGGATCATTATCCATACAGTCTTTCAACAAATATATAATAAGTGCCTATCATGAGCAGTGTTGCAAGTTCTCTGTGTTAAAATATCTACATATTATTTTCTAAAGAAAAATTGAATGCTACTTGAATAAAATAAATGATACATTTGAGCTTATCAGTGTTGAAAATCCTTTGTTCAAAAATGATGCAAAGTAGAAAGGGCAATTTAGTCTACAAAAGCTTCTTTTTTAAAAACTGAATAAATAGCACAGGCACATCCAAAAAGTGTATAACATGGAGAAATTCAATAATGTGAATTTCTCTGGGGGCACAGAGACACCCCCAAATTTGTGTTATCATGTTGCAACGCGGTCTTAGTTCCACATTTCATGTAGCAGAATGTATCCCTTCATTCTGAGATCCAGAAGGACAAAAGGGTTGCACAGTTACCCTTTTTCTGCCTCTCACAGATCTCAAGAAGCAATAATAAACAATTAATTCTACCCAGGATACCAATGAAAATCTATTTTCTTTTCTTTTTCCCAAAGAAAAACCTCAGAAGGAAAGTAAACTGACCTTTTAAATGAACAAGATCTGACATGATTGAGCTAACCCAAGAAAGAAAATTCCCCTCTGAGGTGAATAATTTTTTAATTAAAAGGTGAAATCTGACACATCACACTGGTTTTGTTATCATTGCTGTTTTCTTCCATTACTCTCACACTCATAACAAAAAAAAGAATGTATTATATATGACTGTGTTTTATAAATGCATGTATTCTACTCTATCCATTTCAGTCCATTTTTTCTTAATGCATTTGTCCTGTCACTTTTACTCACTGTAATTCAATTTTGTTAGGAAATTTAACTTGCTGTTTTATGCTTTATATATTTCACCTGATGCAAAATGGACTACCTGATTGATTCTGCATTTTTAGTTCACCTTTTGATTTATAGGTAAAGATCAACAATTAACTTTAAGCATTAAGCTAAAAAAAAATCTTAGCCAGAAGGATTGCTTCCTGAAAATGACTTATTTTGTATTTTTCTTAAATATAAGAAAATGCCCTGGTAAGAATAATCAACAATTTTGATTCTAGTTTTCCATTTGATTTGAACATGTAAATTATTTCAGGATGGTGGATGATACATAAATATCTACAGCTTGAAATATGTGCATTGGGGAGGTTTTGTTGAATGCTAGATTGTTGTTTTGCTATAGTTTGTGTTAGTTATTAGCTTGATATTGGAAAGTAACTAAAATTTGAATATATGATATTTTTGCTTCTGAAACAAATATAGAGATTGAAAATGGACCTTTTATGAATGTTTAGTGGGGCAATTTCTGGCAGGTGAGGAAGAGAGTAAAGAAGATTCATTGTATAAAAGCAAAGCGAATACACATAAACTTGTAATATAACAGAACATATCAGCAGATTTGGTTCTCAGAATGACTCTTACATTTTAATTAATGACTATGTAAAAAGAATTAGCACTATGAACTTTCTTTTTCAAAATTTAAAGTTTTTTAAAATAAAGAAGTTTACATTTTAGCATCAACTGACCAAAGCATAAGGGGCCATCCAAGAAAAAAATAATCTGAAGATCTTTCGTAAAAAGATCATCTCCTTGCTTTTCAACCTTCACACTTCCGAGACAGGGGATATAAATGTATATCATCTCTTTTTCTAAAATAAATCATTTCTGATTTAGCATCTTTTACAGAAGAACCCACTGCAAATGTCAATTTTTATAATTGACCAGACCATACTTGTGGGAAAAATGAAGGGACAAGAGTAGGAATGTCATTCAGGGTCACTAAATACATTTCTATCACAGGAAAGCATTACATCTTCTGCATTTTATTTCTTCAAGCCATTCCCTTCCAACATCTCATACCCCTGTCTCCCCAGAAAGTTGGAGTCACAGGTAACACAGCTGGGAAAACTTTCTTTATGAAAAGATTAACACACTTTTAAAAAGAGATACATATGTCAAAATTATTCCAGAACACTGTTCTTGGAAGGGCAGTAAATGCAACCAAGTTAGTTTCTGCTATTAAAACAAAATATGAAGCTCATGGGGAAATTTAATCACAATATGCTGTCTATGAATTAAAAATTCACTTACTATAAAGCCTCCAAGAAACAAAGAAAACTTTTTTTTAAAATAGAAGAAAATGTGCAACTTTTGAAACCCTAAACTATTTTTTTTTTTTTTTTTGACACGGAGTCTCGCTCTGTCGCCCAGGCTGGAGTGCAGTGGCCGGATCTCAGCTCACTGCAAGCTCTGCCTCCTGGGTTCACGCCATTCTCCTGCCTCAGTCTCCCGAGTAGCTGGGACTACAGGAGCCCGCCACCACGCCCGGCTAATGTTTTGTATTTTTAGTAGAGACGGGGTTACACCATGTTAGCCAGGATGGTCTCGATCTCCTGATCTCGTGATCCGCCTTCCTCGGCCTCTCACAGTGCTGGGATTACAGGCTTGAGCCACCGCGCCCGGCCTAAACTAATTTTTTAAACCAAAACCAGAATTATTATTCTTTTTTCTTTTTAGCTTTCAATCAAACACAATCCAATTCCTGAAGAAAAGATGGGAAAACGGCATAAACCAGAGTACGAACACGATGTTTAAATCTAAGTTTGCCACAAAATGTAAATGTATTTCAGTAATGTTCTATAGGGTTCGTAAGCAATTGAAAAGTTATTTCTTTTACAATTGCAACATAATAAATATTACAATCATATACCTTTCTGGTAGTGATATAGAATTTTTTACTTGGTGACAAATCGTTCTGCCAAAAGACAGATAAAGTAAATCAAATGCAGGCATAACATCTATATTATGTAAATGTGTGCAGTTATTACTAGTGGAGATTAACATGATTTATTGTGCTTACGGGTCATTTTTTTGACCTTTATAGTAAAATGCCATTTCATATCTTTTTACATATTGTTATTATTAATCTCCATTAGTCATATATTTTTGTAAATACCTTCTCTAAATCTATTATATATTTTAAAATGTGGCTTTTTTATTTTGCTCTATGGAAGCTTTAAATTATCAGTTAATTCAGTCTGCCAATTTTATGTTTTAAGTCTTCCAGGCTTCCTGACTTACCAAAAATCTGTCTCCTGTAAAGCTTATAAAGTCCTACATTTTCCTTTATTGTTTATATGAGTTTATATTTCTAGTTAGCTCCTTAATCTACTAGGACTGTTTTTTGATCAACAGTTAAAGTTATAGGTACATGAATAGTCAATTATGAGACACTATTTATTAAGTAAAACAGGCTATCCACACAGAAATGAAATATCCTATCTTATTTGGATGTTTTCCTAGATTCTCACTTTTAAACCACTAACCCATTTCTCTAGCCTTACGCCAGCACACTATGGTTTTGATCACAATTACTTCAAAGTATAGCAGAAATCTGGAAGTGTAAGTTGCTGCCATAATATGCTTCATATTAATAAAGTTATTTCCAATTTATACACACACACACAAAATTTCCTTCTATATAAACTTTAAATTACATCCTCGCCTATTTCGTTTGAAATTATATTGCCCCCAAACACATCAAAAGCATTCTGATTAGAACTGTATTAAATTCAAATGTTAATTTGGCAGGTATTGCAAGTTTAATGACAATAAATCTTAAATCCTAAAACAAAGTATGTCTCTATGTAGTCAGTTTTCACTTTGTGTTCTTATGTATATTTTTATGCTTTTCACCTATAGGGTCTACAATTTTTTTTAACTTTATTCCTCCTTAATTTATACATTGTCATCAGCGTGAATGAACATATTTCCATTTGCATTTATAGTCATTAATATGAATAAAATCTATTGAGCTTTTTATATTGTATGTATTCATGACGTATTTTAAAAATTATTTCACAGATTTAATGAGTCTCCTGAGTTTTCTCAGTGCACAATAATCCTATTTAACAATACTTTTTCTTCTTAAAAAATATTTGTTTCTTTTTTCCTTTTGAGGTTATCATGATTATTATCATTACTTTAGAGGTGGAGGTCTTGCTACTTTTGATTTATTTCATGAGCTAGACCAAGCAAAGCAAATTTGAAAACTTTGAAAAATAAAAATTTGGTAATTTTCAGTGTTGACAATGGTGCTTCTTTACAAGGGTGTCAGCAAACTACACAAAAAAGAAAACTTTGTTTTGCAAACTTTGTATTTATAAAATTTTATTGAAAGCACAGGCACACTCACTAATTTAAATATTGTCCATAGCTGGTTTCAATGCCACAACTGCAGAATCAAGTAAATACTACAGAGACTATTTGGTCCACAAAACTTAAACTATTTACTATCTGCCCCATTACAGAAGAAAAAATGCAGATTTCTCTTCATCCTTCTCCTTCCTTCTACTATGCAGCAGGCATACTTCTAGGATTTTTTTTTCCCTATATAATCACAAATTATTTCCCCAAAGTTACTAGGAAGTAGATGGGACTTTCTAGCCCCATTTTACATTTGATAAAACTGAGGCATGAATAAGCTAAGTCACTTGCCAAAGGTCACTTGACTGGTAAATATTGTCAGTCAAATTTTGACCCCGAAAGCCTAACTATGAGTTCATACTTCTGCAGTAGAACCCTTTCATCTTTGGTCTCATAGCACTTATCATACTATATTGTTTTGTTACATGTTTAATAGCCTGTAGCTATATGTAAACATATCAGCTTTCTTAAATGTTACTTCCTCATAAAGACCTCCCTCTAGACCAGTGGTTGTCAACTAGGGATGATTTTGCTCTGCAAGGGACATTTGGAAATGTCTGGGACAAATTTGTGATTAAAGAAGAGAGTACTATTGGCATCTAATGGGCAGAGGTCATTTGTGATGCCAAACGTCCTATAGTGCACAGGGCAGTCCACCACAACAAAGATGTACTTGACTCAAAACGTCAGAGATTGAGAAACATAGCCGTAGATCAATTGTCATCTTCTGAACTTTGAAGTTTACACATGCAACTAATTGTACAGTTATTTAACATCTGTACACTCATTCACTGCTTTCACCACTAGACTGAAAAACTCCATCAGAGACCACATATGTTTTGTGCAGTGCTATACCTCCTGTGCCTTCTGCAGTAAGTGACACAGTAGACACTCATTAAGCATAAGCTTAGTAAGTGAATAGTGGACAACTTAAAGTTTTATAGTGTAAATGTGGTACTGTCAAGAGTCTCTGTGTTTAATAAACATTGCTGTCATAGTCTAGCTAACCATATTTAAAATAATTTTTATATATGTATGTGTATGTATATATATACACACATACATATTTCACCACAAGATTTTTATGGTGGTGCTTTTATCCACAGTTATAAGTTCTTTAAGATATATTTTCTATCATTAAAAAATAAATTTATGCCTATGAACTGAAGTATTTGTGAAAAAAGTTCAACTGACGAGTAGGTTAGAACATTCGAAATCTTCAGGTTTTGATAGTTTTGTTTTACATAGGTGTTTACGATTTTTAACTGGCTCTTCAATGTTCTCTGAGTAGGTAGGGCTGGCTCTAGGCAAGCACCTGAAGTACAGAGTTAGCTTCAGGTCTGCCTTGCTTTTCTCACCTTTAGGATTTCCTGATATCTTTATCCTATTTTTATCAATCTCATCTTCGGCTCTGTATCTCTCTTGTTGGGAAATAAGACTCAGAATCACAGACTCTTAGAACACAACAGGACTTTAAGATCACCCCTCCTAATCACCCAACTGACACATACATTCCCATGTATAACTCCCAGGTCCCAATTTTTCATTATCTTGCCTATGATCAGGTATCATAAGTGCTAGAAAACACACTATTGAGGCACCAATTCCTGCTTTTGGAAGTTCTGATATTTAGATGGCTTTTTATTGGGTCAAATGTCACCCCCCACTTTAGCTTCTATCGAGAGACTGTGTACCTCTTGGAACTATTCAGCACAAGTTTAAATTTTTTTGTGCCTAACAGTCCTTCAAACATTTGAAGACAGCTGTCATCTCTTCTTCTTCCTGCTAAACTTCCCTAGATCTTTCATTACCTAGATGACACAGCGTCGAGGCTTCTCAATCTATGAACAATTAACTAACTTCCAACTTTTCTCTGACTGGTTTAAAATCTCTTGTAAGATTTGACTGTTTATTCATTACATGAAGGAACAGTGAGAATAAGGGGATATGGTTCCCTCTACTATTTCCTCAATGCATTTTTGTTGAATATTCTTTGCCAGGAGCTATGCTAGGTCCTGGGAACACAATTTTGAGCAAAATAGACAGGCTCCTTTCCCTCTTGCTGCTTATGATAATACAATTGGCCCTCAGTATCCATGGGGAATTGGTTCTAGGATCCCCAAGAAAGCAAATCCACAAATGTTTAACAGACATATAAAATGATGTAATATTTCCATATAACCTATGCACATCCTCCTATATTCTTTAAAACATCTCTAGATTACTTGTAATACTTAACACAATGTAAATGCTATATAAATACTCATTACATTGTATTGTTTAGGGAATAATGACAAGAAAAACATCTATACATCATCAGTACAGAGGTAAGCATTCATTATTTTTCTGCATATTTTTGATGCATGGTTGAATTCACAGATGTGGAATCCAAGAATATGAAGAGACCCTGTACCAGGTAAGAGGGACATTGATGGAAACATTATAGTTAAAACTGAGGTTACAGATATGACAAGTGTTGCCTGAAACTATGAGAGCATATAATAAGGGGGCCTATATTTAAAAGTATCATCTCACATAATCCTCCCAATGATCCAAAAATGTATTTTCACCTTAAATATCAGGAAGCAAAATTGCACAGGTATTCTTAACATGGATGCAGGGTCTGGACCTCAAGAAGAATCCCTGGTTCCCTCATTCTATGAGGGAGGTACGATACTCAAGACTCAAAGACAAGTATGCATAGTCTTAACTCATAGTTCCTTCTGACACCATGCTTCCTACCACAGGCTAGGATTCAAAGTCAGCCATAAAGATCCAGAAATGAATAAAACATACATTTAGTTAAGGGGAGAAGGCTCAATTGCCCTCTAGGTTGCCAATATGAAATGAAAAAGAATGGCTAACCACATCTCTCAGCATTGTCAAAATAGCCATTGACCAGAGAGAGTATTGCAAAGACCCCCAATTCAATTCAGACTTCATTTCTACCTATGTGGAATTGCTGCAGCCAGAAATTTAAATAAATATTACTTAGATTTAAGAGACATGTACCCAACTCTTAACAAATGGATGTCCTCAAATGTAAATATCCATTTAAAATATACAAGAATTACTGTGCTATAAAGTAAGAATTGCTATGTGTCTTTTACTTTTGCTGTCCAGTGCCCTTGAGACTCTGGATATGTGATAACTGGCATGGCTACTTTGGAATATTTACTCATATATGTGAACCATAATGGCCTTAATGACTACAGATAAATCTTCTTTCATATTAATCAACTATCTTTCAAAATGTGTACCGCAGGCTGTTCTGGGAATGGAGCTAGATTTGAGCCATTAGCAAAGGTCTACAAAGTAAAATCACTGTTACTGTTTTTTTTTTTTTTTTCTGATTAAACATGGATATTGTTTGGATATGTGTCCCCGCCCAAATCTCATCTTGAAATGTAATTCCCAATGTTGGAGGTGGGGCCGGGTAGGAGGTAACTGGATCATGTGGGTGGATTTCTCATGAATGGTTTAACACCATCCTCTTGGTGCCATCCTCATGAAGATGAGTGAGTTCTCTGAGATCTGGCTGTTTAAATGTGTGTAGTACGTCATTCTGTCTCTCTTGCTCCTGCTCTAGCCAGGTGATGTGCCTGCTCCCATTTTGCCTTCTGCCATGATTGGAAGCTTCCCGAAGCCTCCCCAGAAGGAGATGCTGCTATGTTTCTGGTACAGCCTGCAGAACTGTGAGCCAAGTAAGTGTCTTTTCTCATCCATTACCCATTCTCAGGTATTTCTTTATAGCAATGCAAGAACAGATTAATATAACACAACACACAGACACATGAATAAACTCATAATACACTAATTAAAACAATATTTTGAACATCATGAAAATATGCCAATGTAATTTTATGTCTTTTGTGTATCCTTTCAGAGATTGGACGTTCTAACGCACCTCTTATATTTTGTGCATTAATTTAAAAAATAAAGGCTTTATGGCTTCACCTCTGCCTGTGTATTGATGGTGCTTTTAGTGTTTCACCTTTGCTGTTCCGCTAACATATCCTCAATAAATCGATCCCAAGTGCCAGAAAGCAAATAACCCTTTATTTTTGCACATTTAGAATGCTTCCCCCAAAAAGGAGGGAGACAGCAGATATTACAGAGTGCCTACCATGTGATGGTCAATCACAACAGGCCCTTCGATTAATATTTATTCATTTTGATATCACAACTTGTTCTAGTCTGTGGTGGGGTCTTTAACCTGGCATCTGTGGATGAGGTTTAGGGAGGTCCCAGGATCCCAGGAATTATATTATATAATGTAAATACCTTTGCTTTGTGAGTCAGTTGTTACATTCCATTTTACAGTGGAAGATTATTGAGATCGAGCAACATACCCACATCATTGATAATTGGTAGACATGGGGTTGTATAGCAGCCCTGTGTTACTTCAAGACACATGCTTGCTTCAACATGCCACACTGCCTTCTTACAGAGCTGTGAAGAAGTTGAAATCACAAAAGCTATTAAAGATCAATGCAGATAAACTTCATATTATGTAGCCTTTTTGTGAGCATAACCTTCAATTATCTCCAATAACCTTAACTACATACAAAACTATCATACATCAATGATGGATACATAATTAATCTCATTTGAACCAATTCTTTAAATAATTTCAACTGTTGACATAATTTTGAAAATAAACATGTTTTTTTTTCAATTGAGGCATAATTTGCATATAAGAAAGTGCAAAAGTCTAAGTGTTTGGATGGATGTGCTTTGACAATTGAATGTATCTATGTATTCACCACCCGAACAAAATAGACAACATTTCTATTACCCAGAAAAAGTCACTAATGACTCTGTCCATTCAATTCCAACCCTCACCCAGAGGTAACCACTTTCTTAATTCCTGGGATCCTGGGACCTCAATTACTGAGTTTTGCTGTGCTTTAACTTCATGTAAATACCCATATTTGTGTCTATGACTTCTTGCTCAGCATAGTATTTTTGAGATTCATCCATATTGTTGCTTTTATCATTGGTTGTTCCTTTATTCACTGCTGAGTAAAATTCCATAAATGGTTTAACAGAGGCATCAGTTTTTGTGAGGTAGTGAGGGAAGGAGGAGGGAATGATTGCATTTCATGTGATTTGTAAATGGAAAGAAGCACCTAGCTACACAAAGAGAAAAGGAGGAGCATTCTAAGAACAGAGGAACATGTGCAAAGGCCCTGAGATATTTTAGAAAGTGAAGAAGCACTAATATGATTATACTATATGGATTGAGAAAGATTGGCTTAAGAAGAAAATGGTAAAGGTAGAAATATCATATATATATCATGCTTTGTAATTCATTGTATTCAAAGCCATAATAAGGAGTTGGGTGTTCATCCTAATAAGATAAATCCATGAGGGCCTTAAGCACAGAAATGCCTTTATCTAGCTGACATTTTGAGAAGATCCATTTTGCTGTGGTGTAGGACTGAATAGGAAGAGAATAACAACCATAGTAAGAGAATGTGACCTATTCTGGCAAGAGGGCAGAGGTGACCTGGCCTAAGATGGGGGAGATGCAGAGGAAGAGAAGGCAAATTCAAAATAAATTTTTGGAGACAGAAGTTGCATTGCATTACTTGCTTATATATTAGACATAAAATGGGAGATAAATGATAGAATCATGTGGACTCTGCTTAACAATCAAGTAGATAAGAAGACACTAATGTGAAACAGATGAGGGCTGGGGAAGAAGAAAGATTTTAAATAAAATATCAAAGCTGCACGTATGGCAGTCAATGAATTGTGTGATATACTCAGGTGAACAAGCAGGTTTGGAATCAAGAGAAATCTGGGATGGAGAGACAGAGGAGTTATTCAACTAAAGATGGCATTTAAGTCCATACAAACGGATGCTATCAACTAGGAAGAGAGCGAAACCAGAAACCCTAGGATTGAAGGTATAGTCTCAAACAGTGGCATACATACCTCTGAGGAATTGAGAACAACGCACTGGGACACAAAGGAAAACTGTTAATGCTTCTACTTGTGTTTGCATTTATATTTATTGATTTCTACTTTTGCATATGTTTACATGTTTAGTCATATTCATATATGATGTACAAATAAATGTACATTTTGGGGAAGAAATGTGCTGACAAGTTCTGTTTCAATGAGAAAGCAGTCTTGAAATTTTGAAGACCACTGCCTTAAAGGTCAAGAGGCGGAGGAGGAGCTAGCAGAAACAGCTGAAAAGCAGCAGCCAGTGAGCTTCAACAGAAGTTATTGTTTTAAGAAGAAAGGGAGTATTCCGTTGTTCCCTCTATCTGTGCAGTTGTGGGTAATGTGAACTCATAGTTTGTCTTGTGTGGTCCTGTTCCAAATGCCATACTTGCTGGAAATAGATTGTGGAGCATTGATAAGACAGTCTATAAGGCTAAGCATGTATAAGGTTGCCAAAGAAGTCATTTGTTACTATCTTCCCATTCATTTTCTCAAGTCTAGTTCTTCTGTTAGCCTGTGGTTAGGGTGTTTATTCTGAATGTGTCCCTGTGTCTTTAAAACTTCACATTTATATTTGACAATATTCCATGAAATCATTAGGGTTCTTGTCAGGTTTCAAATATTACATAAACTATTTTGGAAAAAAATGTACATTTCAGGCACATTTCCAGTCCTAAACAATATAAATTATAGCCAAGTATGGCATTTAGCCATTAATGCTGTCTTTCACTTCAGTAATGTAAAGAAATAATAGGCTTATGACAACTTGGATAATACTTTTAAGCTTCTACATTATTGTTTCAGATACAAAAAAATTTTTACTTCACAGTGGTTCTACCTTAAAGAAAGAAAACCAGGCTCCAGATGTAAGCCTGTAACTTAGTTCTGAGTTTCTGACTTTTGCAAGCCATTTCATCACCTAACAACATAAACCATAAATAGTTAAACAAATGTAAGGCATTTATGTTATATATTCAAATGGCTATACCATAACAAAGGAACCTATTACTGAATATTTAGTTTGCTTCAGGCTTCACAATCATTATAGATTCCATGTTTAATATATATGTGCTGATTGAGTTGTCCTCGTTGTTTCTTATAAAATATCTCTGATGCTCAATATATTGATCATGTTGAAAGAAAAAGGGTTTAGATGAGCTATACACATACTTACATATTCTCAGGATCATGATAACACAAGACAGGTGACTTTGAATTTTAATGAACAAGTTGGAACCCTCTCCCAACATCTGGTTTTAAATGCTATTACTTTTAGTATGTATTCCTTATCTTAATAAGTATGATAAGCTTAAATATTAGCTTATCTTAGGGCTCCTCTGTTTTTTATTTTTATTTTTGTGGGTACACAGGAGTATATATTTGTAGGGTACATGAGATGTTTTGATGCAGAAACGCAATGTGAAATAGGCACAACATGGATAATAGGGTATCTATCCTCTCAAACATTTAACCTCTGTTACAAACAATCCAATCTCACTCCTTTAGTTATTTTTAAATGTACAATTAAGTTATTATTAACCATAATCATCCTGTTGTGCGATCAGATCAAATAGTATGTCTTATTTTCCCTGTAGAATTATTTGGAAATTTTCTGTTTACGTTTTCATGAGCTTTGAGATTTGGGGAAGAATTTCAGCATTTTTGACTTAAGATACAGTTGGTTCACTTAGCCCGGCAGTGAACTTCGGGGGGTCAATAGCATGCAAATACGTATTTAAATATTAAGCATTTTTATTTCCGTTAACATCAAAAATTTATTGGGCATTTAATCTTTTAACAGAAAATATCTCATGGTTTAATATGAAGAGTGGATGTTTTTCACATGTTATTTCTTTCAAATAATTTGCATTTATTTTTACTTATTTGAATTGGCAAATATAAGTTGTATATATCATGTATTATACAACATGTTGTATTGAAAAATGTGTCTATTGTGGAATAGCTAAAATGAGCTAATTAACATATGTATTACCTCACATACTATTTTTTGAGGTGAGAACACTTAAAATCGACTCTTAGTAATTTTCAATAATACATTGTTATTAATTATAGTCACTATGTTGTACAAAATATCTCATGAACTTATTTCTCCTATCTAAATGAAATTTTGTATCCTTTGACCAACACAGCCCTTTTTGTATCCTTTGATTTTAAAAAAGGCATTGTTTAATTTTAACATTGTCAAGACTTTAACGATACCAGGTCCTGAGAGTGTGAGACTGTGTTTCCCATATAGTCTCTTTAACATGAAAGGGGTTGTATGCATTTGAAATACAGTAGTTGATGAACATCTTTTAGATTTTTCAGTAGAATTAAAACTGGATAAAAATTCAGCACACATCAACTATATTCCAAAACTCAATAAAAGTACCTAGGAGAAACATTTAGAAGGTTAAGAAAATTAAGAAAATGGATAAGGTAATTTTATTAAGAAAAATTATCCAAAACTTAGAAGTAAAACCAAAGATGATTGTGTGTGTTTCAACTTAATAGTAGCGTTATTTTCTAACAAACTCCTCACACCCTCAGAGGAGCTTAAATATTTTCAGAGTAAAGCAACTCTTACTGTTTACTATTAATTTGGGCCCACACATTACAACGCTATGAAGTTAAATGCAAATTTTAGAAAACTGATATGATGTAAATGACTTTTTACCCAGTAGAGGATATAGCCCCAAAGGCTATAGGGTATCAACCAGTTTAGTATCTTATTCACTAATCTTATTCCAGAATACTTTTTAAAAAATTCACTGATTATAGAAGCATTTGTTTCTTGTATTATCTTTTGAACCAGTTTTGTCTTCCTACTGGCTCTCCAATTACTGTGTTAAACAAAACCTACCATGTGTTCACTATGATTTACAGGAAAATTATGTTTCTTAATAAAATTTCACTTTGCTGATAGGTGGCGGGATTATGAATTTCCTTTGTACTTTTCTCTATTATTCAAAACGTCCCCAGTATACTCTGAAAAAAATTAAACATTTAATTGGAAAAAATACATGCTATATGAAAATCTATTTAGCTTCATGTTGCCTTATGTATGCGCGATCTTACATATCATACAAAAAAACCTAAGCCACTAAAGATAAAACAGTTTCACAATCAATACTGTTTTCCTTTTCTCTTCCATCAGCATCACAGTGATGTACAATAAGGAAATAAAGTAAACTTTAGAAATATGAAATGTGTATACGTATTGACATGTGCTTATTGTGAATGCGATGAGAAAGGCAAGTCAGGACAGTGAGAGTTAGGTTCATTACACTGCATTCTCACACTATAAATGAAAGAGTAGCAAGTATTGGCTAAAATTCAATAACTTCCACAGCCAAGATACATACTATAATTTGAACATTGATTCCCTTTGAGAACCTTTCTCCTCAGGCACCATCAAGACAGATATCAATAATTAGTAGTTCAGCTAGGGGTTGGACCACAAATATCAACTTGAGCAAACTACAGGACACCCTCCACATTTGCTTCAGCACTGACAGTTTTCAATACTCCCTGGTGGTCAAACTCACTTGTTTTCACCTTTGAAATGAGTTAGTTTTCACTGAGTGCTGTCGGGTGCTGAGCCACTAGCAGAAGTGAGGATGTGCGGTCTGATGACTGACAGTTGCATGCCACTAAATATTGCCAATTCCACACATTTTTCCCCTTGCAAACTTTTGGGAAGGGGAGGGGTGTGAGCAGCAGCATATAAGGAGTGCCTATACTTTCTTTCTTTCCTTTTTTTTTTTTTTTGAGACAGTCTTACTCTGTCACCCAGGTTGGAGTCATGTGGTGCTATCGCAGCTCACTGCAACCTCTGCCTCCCAGGTTCAAGCAATCTTCCCTCCTCAACCTCCTGAGTAGCTGGGACTATAGGCGAGCACCACCACGCAAGGCTCTTCTTTTTTTTTATTTTTTAAATTTTTAAATTTTTAGTAGAGGTGGGGTTTCACCCTGTTGGCCAGGCTAGACTCAAACTACTGGCCTCAAGCAATACTCTCGCCTCAGCTTCCCAAAGTGCTGGAATTATAGGCTTGAACCACCATGGAGCACCTATAGTTTCTACCTCAAAAACATAGCCCCCTACACCTTCCCACAGATTCTATTGTTGCTTTTGATACTGAACTTATTTTCATTGTAAAAGCCTGGAGAAAATTTAAGGCTGTTTACACATCTGTTTTCTAAATCAGCACGCCGACTGTGAACTCTGCACTTTTGAATTGGGATGAGAGAACGGAAAGGAAAAAGGTTGGGAGAAGAGCGGAGCTGGGAAAGAAAGGTGATCTCTAGTCCTTTCTCCTCACCTCCCTGCTCCAGCTCACTTTTCCAATCAGTTTTCATAATAAGCATTATTTATTCTCCTACAAAAGCATCAAAGTTTACTAATTATAAAAAAGTCATGATACTGTATTAAATAGGGTAAGTTTGACTTTGTAAAGCAACACTAACAAAATATGTAATTTGTAATTTTCAAAATACACATATATGTAATTTGAAATTACATGTAATTTCATATTACACATGTGTGTAATACAACAATCACACATGTATCACATGTAACAATACATATATAACATGTTACATATGTTGTGTGCATATGTACATGCTATGTAACATGTCTCACATATGTAACAGGTATCAATTATACATGAAACGTATCAATTACATATGTGAAAACACATATGTAATCACACACATATATAATTTGAAATTTTCTAATAGCCACATTTTTAAAAGCAAAATGAAGTAGGTCAATTATATATTGTATTTAATCAAATATAATAGAACCATCATTTTAACATGCAATAAAGGAGCGTTTACTTCCTTTTTGGTTCTAAGTATTCAAACCCTGGCATGTGTGTCATACTCAGTGCCCATCTCAATTAGTACTAGCCACATTTTAAGAGTTCAGCATCTTATGTGACTAGTGAGCACTGAATTGGACATTGCAGCTCTAAAGAGAGACCTCACATTGTGATTTTTATTGTCAGGCAAATCTGAAAATTATTTCTCTGCTTGGATGAGGCACCAGGTCTCATTCCTTGCAAATACATCTCTCTCACTAACAAATCATAGATTAGTTCAGTGTTGGTGTCATACTGTTATGAGCTCACAACACCTTTAGCATTCACACAAATAGGACACAGTTGTTCACCCCTTATCTGTAGGGGATACATTCCAAGACTCCCAGTGGATGTCTGAAACTGCAGATAGTACTGAGCCCTATATAAACTATATGTACTTAAGATACATTTTAATTTATAAATTTGGCACAGTTACGAGATTAAAAATCATGAATAAAAATAGAACAATTATAACAATATATTATAATGAAAATCATGTGAATGTGATCTTTCTTTCTCTTAAAATATCTTACTGTACTGTACTTACCTATTTTCAGACAACAGTTGAGCACGGGGAAAGCAACTGGGGAAAGCAAAACTGTGGATATTTTTTTCCACCATTGTGGAGATGTACATTAGTGACTACATCATTACCACCATCTGTGGTTTTCCTTTAAGGGTAGAACTATTTATATGCAAATTCAACCCCCCCTAACCAGGAGGCCGTATTTAGATTACCTCCTGGAAAGTTACTTAACTCTTTGGAATTTGAATTTAAATAAAGAGTAGAATTCTTATTTCATTTTGGGTTTTGAGAACTATATCAAGAGCTTAATATCCTATGAATGAAATATTGATCATGCAAACACAGCCAAAGATTGTCTAGGGAAAATGCTGAAGGGAACTTTCCACATCCACTGTAGTTCTTCTTTCTTACCATTCCATGTATGGGCTGCCCACTTATTCCCTGGCATCTGTCCTGTGCCCCTTTCTGATTGTAAGTACAGTCAACAATGATACAGGCAAAGTCATCCGCTTACCTGTTTAAGAGTCCAGTGCAATGATACAATTAGACTTCCAAATTCTCTTAAGTCAAAAGGTACAAATCCCTGAAAACTGCTGAATGAGTATTGAAGTGTTGGTAGTTATAGCTTATGATAGAATTTTTATTTTCAAAAGATAAATTTAATTCATGGATATCATTATACATATATCCTTTTATTTCCTTTTTGGGAACTCTATAAGAAGCCATACTTGTTTCACTGCTGGATCTCTATTTCCTGGAATAATACTTGTCACACAGTAGGTCAACAAATATTTGTTTAATTTACATATTGAGAGAATTGCTTGGCAAAACTCAACCCTCTCAAAGTTTATGCAGGCTAGCACTGTGCAGTATAGTCTCCTTTGGCAGCAAGAGCTTAATATCTGATTTTGAGAGAGCTGAGAATGATATGCAAAACAGTATTAGATTCTTTCCTATATTTTTAGTTAGAGTAACGCTGTCTTTTAAAATAAGACTCCTGAGTACTTTATGATCATAGTAAATCCATCTTAATCGCATTCACTGCTTTATTTTCTTTTTTCTTTCTTTTTTTTTTTTTTTTTTTTTTTTTGAGACAGAGTCTCACTCTGCCGCCAGCCTGGAGTGCAATGACACAACCTTGGCTCACTGCAACCTCCGTCTCTCAGGTTCAAACAATACTCCTGCCTCAGCCTCCCAAGTAGCTGGGACTCTAGGCCTGCGTCACCATGCCTGGCTAAATTTCATATTTTTAGTAGAGACGGGGTTTCACCATGTTGACGAGGATGGTCTTGATCTCTTGACCTCGTGATCTGCCTGCCTCGGCCTCCCAAAGTGCTGGGATTACAGGCATGAGCCACCGTGCCTGGCTCACTGCTTTATTTTCAAGCAGAAAACATATATAACACCTTCAGATGGATGCTAAAGTAGAAATAAACCATTTAAAAATGGTTGTCATGTGGAATGTCTGAGAAGAAAATAAGCATCACAGGATCACCAAATCTGTTAAATATCTGTCTCCAATCATGACTTGAAGTTGCACTCTTTCAAGTGTGCTAAACTGCAATTTTCCTTTAAAGTTCTAACCATAATTATAATGTAAAAACCTAGGAAGTATACAGCAAACCATAAGTATCCCTAAACAAACTTAAATCTTGAAAAGTGCCAATCTCATCCCCACATGCCTTTGCTCAAACACATTCTGCAACTCTGGTTTATAGACTAAAACACAGACTTGTCTGTGTACCGTGTAATGTCCTTTGCAAAGTGTTCCCAACCTACCTGTCTAGCCCATGCTAGCACCCTCCATCTGGGGACCTGGGCTCCCAAAGCTTTTGCCACTTAATA
This sequence comes from Macaca fascicularis, assembly GCF_037993035.2. Taxonomy (NCBI): domain Eukaryota; kingdom Metazoa; phylum Chordata; class Mammalia; order Primates; family Cercopithecidae; genus Macaca; species Macaca fascicularis. The sequence continues at coordinate 32,278,237 of NC_088395.1, forward strand.
TTGGTTGCCATTCTCCAAGCTGGCTTTTCCAGACTGAGGTCACCATCTCTTCTGTTTCTATAAAACTTTTTAAATGCAGTTATTATGGAATTGTAAAACTATTATGCTATACCATAACTTTGAGGTTTATGTATCTATCTCTCCCTGCACTAGACTGGCTTCCTTGAGTGTTGGAAATATGATTGATTCCTTATTCCCTCACATGAAGGTAAGCATCTGCCTCCCTGACTGAGGTAGGCACTGCCCAAGTAGTATTGTTTTCCTCAACGTTGAAACTCCTGGTCTGCAGCACTGTCCTGAAACTTAAGAAAACTATGCTGAATGAACCAAAGAAGGCTGATATTCATGGAACAGTAATTTTAAGGAAAAGCAGTTTTGCCTGTAGGGAACCATGTCTTATGGTGGGGTTTTCTCTTGAGGGTATTCTGAAAGGGAGGCAATTACTAAATCCCTGGCTATGATCTTCAAAGGGCTTCTGCCCTGTGGAAACCAAGAGGCTTTCTTAGACAACATCAGCCCTTGCTATACACAATCCAATGCTCATGCCCTCCATTTGAAAGCTGCTTGCTAAATTCTTCCATCACCTCAGTAACCTATGTCTGAGAGTGATATAGAATCCTCCAAATCTATATATCAAAAGGAGATTAACATAAGAGTAACAATGTAATTGAAGGCACTTCTTAAATTATAAAGCACCTTGTTATGACTACTGTTATTATCATCAACAACCCTAACATCATCTCTAATAACAACTCCTTTTAACATCCTTCTTTTAATACACTATGGGTCAAATTATACTTATATTAATGAATATGTTACATCTCAACTTTATTGACGACAACTTAAGTTTAATTAGAATTCTACTCATAACTAAATAACATTTTATGAACAAAAGAAGTTTCATCTTCATCACTTAATATTTTTAAGGTCTCTTAGCAAGACCTTGTCCTGTAGTCAGTGGTATTATTCCTTTTATTAGTTTCCTCAATACTTATTAGGCAGAGCAATGACTTAATGTTTTTGGCTTAACATTTCTAACTTCTAGCTGATGAACAGTAAAAAAAATATGGTGTTTAATCCCAGAGTCTTCATATATTAGCTTTATGATTTGGGATAAAGCATTTAAACTTTCCAAAATTTCTGTATAAGAGTTCTAAGGATACCTTTTCTACCTATCTTGCTGGGAGTATTTGAAAATCACATGAAGTCATATTCATGGTAATTTTTAAAACAGCATGCAAAAGCAAGGCACTAACCAACTTTAAAAATTATTGCAATTAAATAAATCTTGTATTACATCTTTCTATGCATATTTTTGTAAGGCTGATTTTGTACTGTTTTCCAAAAGTATTAATTTTCTGGACTGGCTTAATTTTCTAAAACTTATGCTTCCTTACACTCACCGTATTACAACCTTGTGACACTCAACCAGAAATAACCCAACACACACATACATATACAACAGTATTAGTCCCTTCTTGCATTGCTATAAAGAAATACCTGAAACTGGGTACTTTACAAAGAAAAGGGGTTTTCTTTTGACTTATGGTTCTGCAGGCTGTACAGGAAGCATGCCACTGGCATCTACTTCTGGTGATGTAAGTGACATGGGCCTCAGGAAGTTTACAACCATGGTGGAAGGCAAAGGGGAGCAGGAAAGAGGTGGGGGTTGAAGTCTCATACTCTTTTAAACAACCAGATCTAGCATGAACTAACTTGTCACCAAAGGGATAATGTTAAGCCATTCATGAAGGATCCACCCACATGATCCAATGACACCTACCAGGCACCACCTCCAACATTGGAAATCACATTTCAATACGAGATTCAGAGGTGACAAACATCCAAACCATCTCTCTCTCTCTCTTTCTCTCTCTCTCTCTCTCACACACACACACACACACACACACGACCGTTCACAATTAAAACAAAAAATCTACGAAACATCTATTTGTGATGAATGCTGATATTTTATATTTTGTTTCGTTAAAAAACAAAGGCCGGTGTTGATCCACAAATTGAGTTTATGATTCACAGTTTGGAAAACGAACACTAGCATGCTAGATTTAAAAAATGAAATAAATCAAAACAAAACCAACAATAAAATAAAAAGGTCCTTAGCATTATTTTTTGCCACTTCTTTCCATGCATCCACACGCTTACCAAGAGCTCCTCTGATCTTGTCATTATCACACCACAAGTTTTTCTGACACCATCACTTTTTAACATTTTCTCATTTTCATGGGTTTACAATTCTCTCACTTATTTTCATATCGCCCTCTCTGTGAAGCTTTCCCAATTCTTCTAGCTAGTTACTCTTTGGGTTGCCTCTGCTCTGACTCACTCAATGGTGTACTGACCTTTATTATATCTATTAGATGCTATTTTTATGGCTTAAATGTCCATTTGCTAATTATACCACTTAAATGTTTCAATTGTTTAAATGTCCATCAATTTCAGCAAACCTTGGATTCTTTGTGAATAGATTAGGATTATATCAATTTCAACATCCTGAGCACCTAGCACAGAGTCTGACACAGAGCAGCTCCAAAAGTAAAAGTTTGCTGAATAAATGTGTTGATTTTAAAGGTTAGGTGAAATGTAGAGAAGTGTCAAAGTACACAAGATATTCAGGTTTTCTAAGATAAAGGTAATCTTCCTGGTGTGATTCCATCCTGCATGGCTGTTCTCTTGAGCAGTGGTCGTTTATCTCTATCTGCCTTCTCTTCCACCTAAGTGTGTGCCGCACCCAATGGACGATTTGATGGACATGAGCCCCCTGAGGCCCCAGAAGTATCTTTTTGGTTGTGAACTAAAGGCCAACAAAGATGATCACTTTTAGGTGGATAATGATGAAAATGAGCAACAGTTATCTTTAAGAATGGTCAGTTTAGAGGCTGGTGCAAAGGATGAATTGCACATTGTTGAAACAGAGGCAATGAATTACGAAGGCAGTCCAATTAAAGTAACATTGGCAACTTTGAAAATGTCTGTACAGCCAACCGTTTCCCTTGGGGGCTTTGAAATAACACCATCAGTGGTCTTACGGTTGAACTGTGGTTCAGGGCCAGTGCATATTAGTGGACAGCATTTAGTAGCTGGGGAGGAGGATACAGAGTCAGAAGATGAAGAGGAGGAGGATGTGAAACTCGTAAGTATATCTGGAGGTGGTAGCAAGGTTCCACAGAAAAAAGTAAAACTTGCTGCTGATGAAGATGATGATGATGATGATGATTTTGATGATGAGGAAACTGAAGAAAAAGCGCTAGTGAAGAAATCTATACAAGATACTCCAGCCAAAAATGCACAAAAGTCAAATCAGAATGGAAAAGACTCAAAATTATCAACACCAAGATCTAAAGGACAAGAATCCTTCAAAACAGGAGAAAACTCCTAAAACACCCAAAGGACCTAGTTCTGTAGAAGACATTAAAGCAAAAATGCAAGCAACTATAGAAAAAGGTGGTTCTCTTCCTAAAGTGGAAGCCAGTTCATCAATTATGTGAAGAATTGCTTCCAGATGACTGACCAGGAGGCTATTCAAGATCTCTGGTAGTGGAGGAAGTTTCTTTAAGAAAATAGTTCAAACAATTTGTTAAAAATTTTCCAACTGATTTCATTTCTATAACAGTTGATATCTGGCTGTCTTTTTTATAATGCAGAGTGAGAACTTTCCCTGCCATGTTTGATAAATGTTGTCCAGATTCCATTGCCAAGAATGTGTTGTCCAAAATGCCTGTTTAGTTTTTAAAGATAGAACTTCACCCTTTGGTTGGTTTTAAGTATGTATGGAATGTTACGCTAGGACATGGTAGTAGTAGCAGTGGTCAGACATGGAATTGGTGGGTAGACAAAAATATACATGTAAAATAAAAGTATTTTAATAAAGTAAAAAAAAAGATAAAAAAGATAAAGGTAATCATATAAGAAGATTCATCTCTTGGGTGCAACAGCTAGGGTAGCCTACCAAGCCCTGTGTGGTAGTGGTCAGCATTACTGCTATGGTTTGAATGTTTTTCCCTCCAAAACTAATGTTGAAATGTAATTGTCATTGTGATAGTACTAAGGGGTGGGACCTTTAGGAGCTGATTAGGATTGAGGGCTCCACCCTCACAACTGGATGTCGCTCCCTTATAAAAGTGGGAGTTCAGCCCACTTTTGATCTTTCTTGCCCTCTAATCGTCCATCATGTGATGACATATCAAGTAGGCCCTTGCCAGAGGCTGACACCTTAATGTTAGACCTCCTAGTCTCCAGAACTGTGAGCCAATACATGTTTGTTCATTATAAATTATTACCTAGTCTTAGGTACTTTGTTACAGCAGCGCAAAATGTATTAAGAGAGTTACCTACTTATCTTCTTTTCTGAACATCATTACAATTTTATTTCAAAATTTCTACTCTTAATGATATCCCAAGGAGACTATAAAAGATTTCAATAGTTCAGCCACTTTTCAATGAAATTATCTTGAGTGGTCACGTACTGGTTAAATTGCCCTGACCATTCTTTGAAGGATAGCGCTGGTTATGAGATTAAATTTGAAAGTTCCTATGAACTACCAGTTGAATGAATTTACTTAATATAACATATATCTTAATCATATATTCATAAACCTCCATTAAACCAGGCTGCACAGTTTATTTTTTAGCAATTGCATTGTTTTAAAGTTACAGTTATTTCAGCAATCCATTATTAGCATTTAAAAGTACATGCATTGTCCTTCTGTAAATACATACAATAGCCATACATTATAAAAAAATAGAAATTCAAGGATAAAATGTATGAAAATGTGTTATTTAAAATTAGCAGTAAAATTGGATTTTCAAATAAATCCATGTTAACTAGGATTTACAATACAATATAAGCCTGTACTATTAGTTGTAAAGCCAGGATTTTGAGAACTATGCTGCCACATTAAATTTATTCATTTTCACAGCCTGCAGACATTTTAATGTCTGAGTAGCAATAAGAACAAATTACCAAAAAAAAACTTTTAATACGGTATAATAAATTAAGACTGAATGGTAATGCAAACGTGGGTACAACAGGACAAAATTATGAATCTCATATAATGATCCAACAACACTTAGAGTGTGGAAACAACATTGGTATTCTAGGATATATGACCACAGTTGATCCTAATTGTTTTTCTCTTGTCAAAGAGAAATTGCACATCAATCTCAAAGTATTACAAACTGTTCATTACATGCAAATGGTTATGTTCTGCAGACTCTCCAAGGGGATTCAACCTTCTTTACAAAAGGAGCCAGGCTAGAAGCAGAGTTTCTCTAATGACAGTATGTATCCATTAGAGTTCCTCATTTATAAGCAACAGAGACTGCCTCTGATTCCCAAAGTCAGGTTTTCCCAAGTGAGACTAGGTATCCCAGAGGTGTAATGGAGGACTGTCAATTAGGGGGCAGGAAAAATAATAGGTGCAAAAACAACCCACCATTTGTCCTAGGCCAGATCCAGTACTTTCTGGAGTGTTTACTTACTGTACTTTGCTTTAGATGTTGTGCCTTAAGATGTTGAATTCATGAGACTGTGAGCTCATAAAGAGAAAAGAGGCTCTTAGTCAGCTCTGTATTCCTAGCAGCAAGCAGTATGTGCTTTGCACACAGTAGGAACACAATATATGTTTGTTACATGGGTTCTGGTATTTAACATATACTCCAATGGGTAAGAGAATGGCACCATCATATTGTTCAAGTACCAGACAATGTGAAAATTTTAAGTGCTGTGTACACAGAAAAGGTGAAGGAAGCTCAATGTAAGAGAGAATGTTTTGGCTATGAAAAGCAAGAAGGACAAACTTGGGGATCATTTGTCTCAGGTACTATAATAAAAGTATGATTTTTAAATTTATGTATTTATTCATTCTACTGAACATTACATTTTCAATATATCAATCAATTTTTCTATGTCCTGAGGTATATTGGTGATCAAGAAAGACCAAGTACCAAAACATTTTCATTCTAATGGAAAAGATAGGTAATAAACATGAAAACACATACTACAGTTTCAGCAAGTGAGTGTTACGAAGAAGGTTAAGCAGATCTCCCAGAAAGAGTTCAATTTTGTGTGTGTGCATGTGTGTGTATGTGTGTGTTTTCTTTAAGATGGGGGAGTTACAAAAGGCATATCTGTGAATATAAAATCAGAGCAAAAATATATATAAAGGGAAGTGTACAAAAATTCTGAAAGGGAGTAGATTGGGACATGGTGAGGAACTGGAGATAGGGTAGAGCCCTCTGGTAGAGAGAAAAGCAAATTTAAAGGTAGAAACAAGCATTCGAGGGAATAGTAAGAAGGTATATTTCATTAAATGACAATTTCTGCTTCTCATTGCTTCCATAATGATGTGAGCAGTCTTTTTTCCCAATTTGGAATTTGCAATCAGCCTTCTTCCCGTTTTTCTGTAGGCTCTTACTCTCTTGATAATTTCATGCTCTAAGAATGGGAATCTCTTAGGGATGACATGTTTATCATGCATTTTAAGCAGTTCTTTACTACTGTGGTTATTACAGTAAGTTATGTTTTTTGTTCTCGCTTCTATCCAATAATGTTTAAAAATCTGTCATCTTCTTAAACATGCCATGCTGGACAACAGAACTCTAATAACAAGCCATTGAAATTATCCAATTATTTTAATATACTTATTTCTGAAAGATACACTTGATGGGCAAGGATTTAAAGCCCCTCTCTGAATTTCTGCCTGGTACCACACTCCCAGTAAATCTGTTATTTACTACTTCGGAAAAGATGTATAGGAGCCAAAAAGTTGCAGAAGAGTTTCTAAGCAGCAATAAAAGGGTAACAGTATTTACACAAGAATGAAGTGCCCAACTGTTTAACTGTATTAAGAGACTTAACTCTCATGTCACTACCAGCTAATAACTTTGAAAAGCTCATTTAAAAATGTATTCCCACACTTATACATTGCTGTAACCTTAAAGTAAGTGACTAGAGACAAATTCTCTTAGCAGTAAATTTTCCTGCTGATTCCCTTATGCTCGTGTACGTCTTCTAGTTACAGAAACCGGGATAGCTTTGTGACCACAAAACAAAATCTTATGAAATTTTATTACTGCTGAGGAAATATAAAGGACAAGCAATGGTATGAATTATTCTTAACATTAGGGTCCCAGTGAAGGGCAACAGATGGTAGAAATATTTACTCAAGTGATTTTTCCATCAAAGTTTCTATCAGCATTTGAATCTCAGCAGTGCGACTGTTAAGAAGCCGTCAAACTCAGCAGCCAGCTGGTGAAATCAACACTGTAAAAACTGACTATACAGAAAATATACTTGTATCTGATTTTTTTTACATCATATGCCTTTTTCTAGATATCCTTTAATTCAATCTGTATTAATATAAATTCACTTATCTGCTATAGAGTTCTTTGAGGCAGTAGATTGTCAAGCAGGTGTACCCTAATAAAAATACGAAAACTCATTCTCTGTAGCAGATACTGTCAGTGACCTATGTACATCTATTCAGCACTCATCATTTTTGTACAAGTCAATGACCTTTCAACGCAGTACCTGTTATATAAGGGCTTTCCGGGCTGCGAGTGCTAAAAGCAAGGCGAGAAGAATGAGAAAATCTGGGTATTTCCATTAAGAGGAGGACAGTCTTTTCTTGGAATCGCTTGTCTCAAACTTTTGAGCAGGAGTCGCTCCAACTCCATTGTGCTCTGTGAATCTAAACTCTTCAGAATTGGGTCCTTTAAAACGTGCTTTAGAATTTTCTTCAATCACTAATAACCATGGTAAGGCAGAGCTGAAGAGCAGCTAAACTTGTCTTTGACATTTCTGTACTCTTTTTTTTTTTTTTTTTTTTTTTGCCTTCTCTCCTCAACTCCAAAGCACCAGTGCGCTCTTTCTTTCTCCTTTTTGTTCCTCATCTGAGAGATTACAGCAGGGTCCCCATGCTATAACTACATGCTTTATAGGTAATTTTCCATTCTCTCTGAACATTTCACATTTGAGAAAAGGGAGTGTGTTTTTCTTAAAGAAAATAATACTTTAGAAGTTTTTCAACATTTGATGGTGGGACCATGTGTACATTAAAATATGACATATGTAATCCATATTTACTTCTGTATTCTCAATGACAATGAATACATTTTTTACTGCTATATCACAAAGTAAACAGTTTCTTATTACATTTCTTTACAGCAACATATATAAATATATTGCACATTTACCATATAACAATACGTTATGGAGCAGTAAAACACAACAACATTGCAAAAGATACCAGAAAACCAATGAGCTTAACCTTAACAAGACAGTATTTTTTTTCCTAAAAACAGCAGTTTATTCATGTCAAAATAACACGCTGGTGTTGCGCTCCCCATGTTTACTTAACATTTGATGATTTAAAGCCTAAAAACTTCATCTAAACAATACCACTACTGTTAATGTCTTAAAGTCGATTTCAGAGGGAATACCTTAAGATTTTAGGGTCTCATGCTTGTATGTCTGTGACAACGTTCTTTAGGAAATACTGGTCAATTTTAATATGGTTCATTCAGCAGCATTATTTCACAAAACAGATGCCATTTCCATTAATAAAAATATTCAGCTGGTTTAAATACTCAATCTAATGGTAATTGTTATTGTTTCTACTGGCAACTACAAACATTTTCCATATCATTCTATTATATATAGTCCATGTTTTAAAACTTATTTTTTCCTAGTCTACAAGAACATGCTAGATTTAAATGTTAGGGCATTTTATAATTTCTACTTTCCTATTTTCACTGAAGGTACTTGAAAGCACACAAATTCACCCTGTCACTATATGAGCTAACATTATTTGTGTCACTTTCCTTCATGGTGTTCAGCTTTTCCTTTGAAAACTCCCATTAACATTTCTTCTTGTTAGTTAGGAAATGAGTAGGCAGAAGTGTCAGCTATCTGAAACAGATGCATTTGGCTGAATTGGAATTTTCCTCAATTCCTAATCCAAGAGCTATGCTTTGAGAAGAAATTCTACTACATAAAAATAAGGTTTTATGAAATTCCCAGGTTGGTTTTTCTGCATTGTGGATGTTTAGAGATAATAATTCAGCAAATAAGTTTTAGTTTGTATTGAAATGAACTAATCACTTATAAAGAGTGATTAGTAACAATAGGGGCTTACATTTAATGAGCAATTATTTTGTGAAAAATGCTATTCCAAGTGGTTTTATACACATCTCATTTATATTTCCATTTTAGAGAAAAGATTTCAGAGACATGAAAAGAATTAAGATATTTTCACAAGATTCTACAATTATTAAGCTAAAGGACGTGGGATTTGAATCCAATCTTTCTGAGTCCAGCATTTAACCTCTTAACCCCTCTGCTAAACTTCTATTAGAGCCTAATGTGGATTATCACTATTTTGGTGGATGATAAAACTTTGTATATGCACTCAATTACTGCTTGTTTAGTGAATGCATTAAGAGATACTGATATCATTCAATGAATTTATTAATAAACCAATTTGAGTGGCATATAACATGATTGATATTTTTCTCAGAAAAACAATGTGGTATTTTTAGAGAGGTTCTCCATAGTGGCATGGTATATTGCTTTGGAATATCTTCAAAAAGCACTAATTCATATATTTAATTTTGTCTTTTACTCGTGACAGAGGAAAAAAAAAAAAGAGTTGCATGGAACCAGATTATCTTTCTGCTGCTATTGGCAGTCAGTACATTTTGAATGACAACACTAAGCCTCAGTTAAAGCACTAAATTCTCTTTTTTAAAGTGAAAAAGAAAAGATGCAATTTGATCAAAATATATAGGGACAAGTTTACAACATACCCCTATGTTGTATTTCATGTCTAAAAATTATTTCTTTACTGAAAATTGTACATATGAGGCTTCAAACTCCAACGTGTTTCTGAGTGTGTTTGTTTAATATTTGGGCTGCTTGGTTCACTTTTTTCACAGTAACCATTACTGGCTCATGCCAAACAATTGTCTGCTAACAGCCACTGTCTACATCCTGTTTTCTAAAATAATTTCATAGTAAATATTTAAACTCATTCTCCTATTCGTTATTAGTCAATCAACAATGGTCAAGATAGCTGAAATTACCAAAGCTTTGATTTGCCTTATCGATGAAGGTATCTTACAGGGTTTATTTTACCCATTTTAAGATAATTACTCAGAATGGAAAGATAACCTAAGGTATATTATGTACGTGTATATGTATTCCTGTGTGTGCACACTCATGTGTGTGCATGTGTGTGTGCACATGTTCATATGCATGATTTTGGACATAAAATAAACAGGAAAGAAATACCTTAACTGTTTGGGGGATTTGTGATGTCATTTACAGCTCTTTTCTGAAAGAATTTTTCCTTGGACATCTAGAATGATTTTTCTTATTTCATCTACAGATTGAGAAAAAAATAGACTAAATAAAATAGTCATTTTAAGATTATCCAATTGGCCAGGCATGGTGGCTCACGTCTGTAATCCCAGCACTTTGGGAGGTTGAGATGGGCAGATCACCTGAGGTCAGAGATCTAGACCAGCCTGACCAACATGGTGAAACCCCTTCTCTACTAAAAATACAAAAATTAGCCAGGCGTGGTGGTGGGCACCTGTAATCCTAGCTACTCGGGAGGCCAAGGCAGGAGAATCACTTGAAGCCTGGAGGCAGAAGTTGCAGTGAGCTGAGGTCCTGCCACTGCACTCCAGCCTGGGCGACAAGAGCAAATCTCCATCTCAAAAAAAAAAAAAAAAAAATTATCCAATTGAGGGAAAAAGTTCTGATAAAATGTTCATAAATTGCAACTAAGCCACACTGTCAAGAAATGAGGACCATTAGACAGTCTGTGGAAACTTAAAGTTATGATATATTCACAAAATTGTATAACGTTAATGTATTAAAAGATCAAATTACATCAAAATAGTTTGTTTTGGACTTGTTTCCAAGTTGGAGTAAAAAAGGCTGTACTTAACCTCCTGGCTGAAACATTTAAAAAAAGAAAAAACAAAACATATGCTACAATGGTTTTCAACATACTGAACATCAGACATTGAAGGACAGTGGTCCCTGCCAGGAGGCTTTTGTTAAAAGATGAAGCTGAGAGTTTCAGCAGCCCAAGGTTGACTAGTGATCACAGGGCAAAATACCAGAGAGGTCATACACATGCAGAGGACATTTTAGACATTTGCAGAAAGCTTTATTTTATTCTTCAGCTGAGTCTTGATCAGTTCATATATGTGAGAAAACCACTCAAAGCTAAGGAAAGAACTACACAAGAGAATTAAAGGGAACAATCACCAGAGCTCACATGTGGCTAAGAATACCACCTGTTCCCACTAGCTCCAGTGAAAAATTTTATCATTCACAGGGCATCAAAGAGAGTACTCAGAAGGGTTTTGCCTCAGTAGTGGGGAAAAAGTAGCCCTAAACTTACACTGTTCTGGTCATAACTAACAAAGCATAAAAGGAAGATTATCAAAAGGTCAATTGTTTCCAAGTAAATTAACTGGGTTCCAGAACAAGGGTTAAGAATATTTATTTCAATATATTTGAATTTATTTGAAGTATCAAGCACTCAATAAGTTAAAATTCACAATGTCTGGCATATAATCAAAAATTACCAGTCATCCAAAGAAGCAGTAAAATAACACCCTTAATGAGGAGAAAAATACATCCATTTAAATTAACCCAGAATAGACACAGATGATAAAATTAGTAGAGAAGAATATTCTAACAGTTATTATATCTGTATTCCATATAATCAAGAAAGTAAAGACTGAACATGTTGAGTAGACACATGGAAGAAATAAAAAAGACCCAAATTATACTTCTAAGAGATGAAAATATCTGATGTTAAAAATATGTACTACATGGGATTAGCCATAGATTAGACTTTGAAAAAGATGAGTCTATTTGACAATAGAGATTATATAAAATGAATTACAGAGAAATGAGACTAAAAAGAAAATGAACATAACATCAGTGAGTAGTGGGGGCAGTTTTCAGGAGCCTAATAAATGTACAATTGGAGTCCCATTTTTTTAAAAAAAAATGGCTGAAAGCTTTCTAAATTTGATGAAATGTTAAATACACAGGTTCAAGAGCTTAACTGACTTCAAGAACAAGGAACATGAAGAAAACTGGGGACTACACGAAGTTACGACAAAACAAATTGCTTGATCGTAAAAGTACTCCCTAATAAACCTTCTACATACAAATCTCCATTTTACAATGGCTTTCCAAGAAACCCAACCTGAAATATGTACCAAAATCCATACGGAATAACTATCCTCCAAAGAGTAGAATGGAGGTACTTCTTTTATACATTTCTATGTTGCTTGATTTTTTTCACAATAAGTACTAATTTTATAATAAAATATAAATTAAAATATATAACTACCATGGGTTGGATATCATTGAAAATGGCAAGTAGTTTCTATATCTCCCCCAAAACATTTTATATAACTCTAATATATTTCTGCCTCTCAGGCAGAGACCCCATTATGCTGCATTAGCCCAAAATTCACTTCAGTGCTATTTTTAAAATGTATCTTCTATATTAAAGCAGATTGAGAATCCATACATTTCCTCTCTATACAAATGCCAATGCTGGTGTGCATACAAGTTTGATTGATATATATATGATTACACAAGATTTTTAAAATATTCATTTCCTGTGTTTAAATAGCTTATCATATACATAGGCATTTAAATGCTTAACTCCTTAATATCAAAAGGCATATTCACTATAGAAACATATTTGAGAATGAAGACTGTAAAGTCAAATGTGATATTGCTTTTGTGAATCCAGCATTTTGAAATATCTAAACTATTTAATAAACTACTGAGTGTTTTTTGCCCTCATCTGTCTTAATCAGTATTTTCTGGCATTAAAAATTGGCTACAATTCAAATCCACTTGATTGACTACTGCAACATGAACAATTTGAGCTAAAAAAAGATGCAAACATAATTAAGCCTTTGTGTAATAAACACAATGTTTCTTATGCCTAAACTATATATTTTAGGAACCAAATTATATCCTTGACAATCTAATCTATCTTTACCTGCATATTCAAAGGACACAACAAGTTGAAATTAAACTATACACTGGTTATCATCCATTTGTTGCTTCTCTATTAACATAAACCATAAAAAAGTCAATAAGTACCACCAATTAACTCTGCATTGTTTTGGCCTCTGGACTATTTCAAAAGGCATTTTGTCAATAGAATATATAGAAATATGGCAGTATCACTACAAATTGTCTTTAGGGAAACAGAACTGTAATTTTATCATGATGGATATTTCTAGCAACTTCATTATAGCTAAGTATGCCACAAGTTCTCCTTCTGGAACGGTTCCAACATACAGCAAAAATACACATTGCCCCAAAGCCACAAAACACCTTGCTGTTACGATGCTCCCTTTTGTCACAGATTCAATTCTATTTTGCAGTTTATCAGATAAACCAGTCCTGTCCAGGCAAACGCTCTCATCCTGACACAAAAAGTCCACAGCACAGTTCTCTAATATTACCATTATAATTTTCTTTCTAGTATGTATAATGATGACAACAAAAGTCAAAAGTGGTCATTTCCATCATCCTTCACAACCTGAACTTAAAGAAATTAAACAGTCCAGATGTGATGAAGATAAACACAATTTAGAAAAAAAAACAAAAAAAAAAATCAAAAACTTACCTTAAGATACCATTTGTATTTAGCATGTTCCCAATTCTCAGGAATTTGCGTCTTTCTGAGGAACTGTTCAGCTTCTGTTAGCCACTGATTAAATATCTTTATATCATAATGAAAACGCCGCCATTTCTCAACAGATCTGTCAAATCGCCTGCAGGTAAAAAATACGGATCAAGAAAAATAAATGGATGATATAAAACAGATTGTAGAGATACAGCATATATTTTTTGGTTATACTGACAAAGATATTCTGATAGTTTCTGGCATTTGTAGAGTTTAGTTTCAATTAACAAATAAAAATTAATAGATACACCTAACATGTACCCACAAAATTTTTTAAACATGCTCAATAAAAAAGATGATTTTAAACTGAAGGTTGCAATTTTTCCGTTTAAAGTGAATATATTTCTTGATTAAAAGAAAGGTAAAGAAACTATTTTGGACGATTAGCATTTCCTTTCCTAAGAATATATATTTTTTTAAATTCTAGAAATTTACAAATATCTTAACATTGTAATAAATTATTTGGAAGCAATATATTCAATTTCAAAATATGTTTGGATACAAATTAAATTACTTCATAAATTCTATCACTTTCAATATTATTCTTGATCCAAAACTATCTATTCATCAATTGAAAGGAGTAATAAGTTCTAGTGTTCTACTGCATAGTAAGATGAACAAAGTTAACAATATTGTACTGTATATTTCAAAATAGTGAAAGAGAATTTTAAATGTTCTCACCACAGGGAAATTATAAATGTTCGAGGTTATGGATATGTTAAGTAACCTGATTTGATCATGACGCAATGAAACATTACACTGAAACATCACACTCACCCCATAAATACATATAGTTATTACAAATAAAACTTAAAAATATAACTAAAGTACCATTATCACACCAATAAATCAATAATTCATCACTATCATTAAAGATTCTGTCAATATTTAAAATAAGATGACAGATGTAATTCATATTGTAGGCTCAGATGTAAGCATTTCACTAACTGATAAACTAAACTATGTGATGCCTTCTTGAATCCTACTTATTTTATTGTATCCACTAAAATTTTGGATTAGAATACCGCAGGAACTTAGTACAAGTCAAATGTGTTAACATCGCACATGGAAAGAATGTTAGGAAGCAAGAATTGGTCACTTTCCAGTCATAAAAGAGACTGAGGCAGAAATAATATGAACCAGGGCTTTATGTTTACCTAAGACAGTTGCACATAAGAATCAACCGGGGCATTTAAAAAAACAGCAACAACAATAACCAAACAGTGACCCTGGGACTCCACTCAAGATCAACTTAATCAGTATTTCTGGAGGTTGGATGCTGACATTGTTATTTTTCAAAGCATCCAGGTGATTTCAATGCACAGTCAAGGTGAAAAACACTGCTACAAAGTAAGATTTGAAATCTTATTGGACTTACAGTCTACCAGATCTCCTGGGGCCTGTTCAAGCAAGCATTTGTGAGCACTAAACCAAAAGCCATCCTAAAGATTACTGGCTATGGTGCTGCCTCAGAGTACAGGAATCTGTCAAGTTTTTATGAACTCTATTCTTAAGAAGCAATGGATCATACTTTTGAATATCATGATATCTTTACAGTCCTCTACCTTCATTCAGGAATTTAAAGTAACACTAGAATTTTAAAATTGCTACATCTGCCTACTGATGTACTGGGCAGAGAAATGAATTAACATTTATGAAACAATTACTAATAGCCAGGCACCGGGCTCTGTGCTTTTACAGTGTCAGGCATATCATTTCATTGACACCTACAATAACCCTGCAGCATAGCAATTATTATTCCCATTTTCCATTGGAGAAAACAGAGGCCAAGTAATTTGCCAAAAGGTGAAAATGGTATTAAATAGTAGTAGAGAGAGGCTTCTAACCCAAATATCTCTTGTTTCAATGGCACCTTTCTACCACTGCACATGCTCTCCTGTGAAATATTTTATTTTTCCAAGATGAAGTTTCACCTTATCAGTTAAACAATTGAAAGTGATAGTTCTAGAGTCTTTTTCCCCTTATTTTTATTAACTACCTAAAATTTAAGAATGTATCTACATGTACATTGCATTCTTTCAGACATTGTATTTAATGAATAATCATATGCTTAACCTTTCAAATCATGTAAAACAGACAGCATTTTGGTAGCATAAAAAAGGCAACCGAAGGTAGCCAAAGAGCTATTCTCTAACTACAGTTAGTGAAAAGTAAGAATGTTGCCTTTGATAATTAATGGTATTCTAGAGTTATTCAGATACATTATATCCTTCCACAACAAAATGATCCTGGGAATGTTTTTGCATGTTTAGTAACGATTTAGCATTCACGTATTTTCAGTGGTATATAACATACAATAAATGACCTATCAATATATCTTAAGAGTTTATTCCCTTTAAAAACGAACTGCACATGTATTTGCATCACGGGAGTCAAAGAGTTGCTTTTGAATGGGAATCTAAAAAAACTATGCAACATAGGTAGCATTGTTCCATACTGGTGAGACTATATATATTTTAATTTTATTATATAATTTTTTTTTTTTTTTTTGAGATGGAGTCTCGCACTGTCACCCAGGCTGGAGTGCAGTGGTGCGATCTTGGCTCATTGCAAGCTCTGCCTCCTGGGTTCACACCATTCTGCTACCTCAGCCTCCCGAGTAGCTGGGACTACAGGTGCCCACCACCATGCCCAGTTAATTTTCTTTATTTTTAGTAGAGACGGGGTTTCACCGTGTTAGCCAGGTTGGTCTCTATCTCCTGACCTCATGATTTTTCTATATTTTTCCATTTGTCTACAGTGTGCTTTTCATATTTTGAGTCAGAAAAATAGAATAAAAATTTTTTTAAATGGCAGTCTCATATGCTAATGACTGCTAACTCCAACCCTCCTCCTGCTATCACAGTCTGAGAAACAGTCAGCAGCTAACCAGAGCACAGAGAAGCACCAGTTGGTCATGACTTACCACTCCACCTTTGTAGCAACCATCAGTCCCCACTCTTGGTTTGCTGTTTTTCCTACCCAATCACTTGAACTATACTTTTGCCAACACTTTTAGCTACTAGGAGGTGACTGTTTCTCCAACATACTGCTATAAATGCCCATTCTTCATTTCAGGATCCTGTATACCTTAACGATTTTCAATTTCAAACCTGTTGCACAGACTTGTTTCTCAATCACTCATCATATTGATAGTTGCCATCCTCTACCAAATTCAACAAATCCCCCTCTCACCCTGAATTCTTTTCCTTTCTACAAGTTATCTTTCCTTTACATTCTCTCAGAGAAGAAAACTATAAGGGTTCATATACTTGATCATGGTACCCATAGCTCTGTAAGACAGAGCTGGAGGTAGGAAGAGAAGGGGAACAGGCCTTCCATTTACATCATTGTTGCAGGCCCACAAGAGGGAGGCAGGATGGACTTTCTGCCCGACCCCTGCTTCTGCCTTAGGACTTGTGAATTTGCATATCAATAGCATATTTACCCTTCTTCCCTTTTTCTCTTGTCTCCTGGTATAATCCAAACTTTTGCATCCTCAAGGACCTAATAAAAATGACTTACACTGTTACTTTATAAATATATAAATATGAAGTATTTATTACAGCATGCAACTGCTAAACCTTTGAAAACTGTAAAGTTGATTTAATTTTATTATTGAAATTACTGTTGAAATAAGTAACTATTCAAACAAAATATTAAAGAATAAAATCATGGGCTTTACATGTGATGACATTTAATGTGAGTAATAATACTTTAAACTCCATTTCAAGCCTCACATAAAATTTTAAAATACACTTTTCAGTATTTAATATGTGCTGAATTTAATATGTTCTTGAATTTACTACATAAAATTACATTTTTTATCATGACTACTTATAAACTTAAACTCTTTTCCACCAAGGAAACTTCCAAATGAAAAAAATATATTTTTTTCTGGTTTTACAATGTTAGATTTATAAATTTAATATCTAATTAGTCACTGTCCTCCCTAAATTTTTCTTGCTCCATTAATTGGACTGCCCACGAATGAAGAAAATGGTAACAACTAGAAACAAGTAGAGACATCAAAAATAGCATTCAGGGAAACAAATATAATTTTTGCCTTCTGTAATATTTCTAGGAAAAAAGTTTTCTTTCTTGGCAGTAAGAAGAAATATAGATGGAACTTAATAAAGGGCAAAAAATGTCAGTATAAACATATGGATAATAAATCAAGTGATTTTAGAATTTTGCAAATATTAAAATTCTCATTCACTATGCAACTGGTATTTAAAATTACACTGCTGCTTCATTTATGTGCAGCATAACTTATTTCCTGCTGTTCTAAATCAAGTTAGTCAGATTATTCTCAAGCATAAATTACATTTAGGGAGTAATTCAGTACTCTGGGACATACTTTAACACTTTCGGGCCATTAAGGTGGTAGTCAATTCCATGAAATAGATTTAAATAAATAACACCCTAGTAGCTTTCTGACATATCCATTGTTGCTTTATACTTAGGTCTGCAAACTCAGCTTGGGCTGCTGATTACTTCATCCCACATATTTCATCTTTGATTAGGTGAGGAGGACAGACCTTGGCTAGTGTCTCGTGGTCCAAACTGTATGTGCCAATAAATAAAGGTTAGTTATCTGCCCCAAATCATAGTACCTTGCTACTTCTCCCCACCCCTAAACTTCCTAAGTAATACAATTATTTAATAAAAGATAAGTATACTACCAATTATGAAGTACTTACCTCCTAACGTTAATTGTGGGAGCTTAATAAATGAGTATATATAAATTTCTTTTTTTACATCTTTTATTTTATTAATGTTTTTAAAACAATCAATAGACTTTGGAATACACGTGATTTTTGGTTACATGAATTAATTGTATAGAAGTAAAATCAGATATTTTAGTGCACGTGTCACCCAAGTAGTGTACATTACACCCAATAGGTAACTTTTTATCCCTCACTCCCTTCCCACTCTGCCCCTTCTGAGTCTTCAAAGTCCATTCTACTACTCTGTCTGCCTTTGTGTACCCACAGCGTAGCTCCCACTTATAAGTGAGAACATACAGTATTTGGTTTTCCATTCCTGAATTACTTCACTCAGAATAATGGCATCCAACTCCATCAAAGTTGCTGCAAAAGACATTATTTCATTATTTTCTATGACTGAGTAGTATTGCATGGTATATGGCTGAGTAGTATTTCACAGTATATGAAAATATATGCCACATTTTCTTTATCTACTCATTGGTCAACTGGCACTTAGGTTGGTTCCATATCTTTGCAATTGTGAATTGTGTTGCTATAAACATATGCGTGCAAGTGTCTTTTTGATATAATGACTTCTCTTCCTCTGGGTAAATACCCGGTAATGAGATTTCTGGATCAAATGTTAGATCTACTTTTAGTTCTTTAAGAAATCTTTGCCGGGCGCGGTGGCTCACATCTGTAATCCCAGCACTTTGGGAGGCCGAGGCGGGCGGATCACAAGGTCAGGAGATCGAGACCACGGTGAAACCCCGTCTCTACTAAAAATACAAAAAATTAGCCGGGCGCGGTTGTGGGCGCCTGTAGTCCCAGCTACTCGGGAGGCTGAGGCAGGAGAATGGCGTGAACCCGGGAGGCGGAGCTTGCAGTGAGCCGAGATCGCGCCACTGCACTCCAGCCTGGGCGACAGAGCGAGACTCCGTCTCAAAAAAAAAAAAAAAAAAAAAAAAAAAAAGAAATCTTCATACTGTTTCCCATATAGGTTGTAGTAATTTACAGTCACCAGCAGTGTACAAGTGTTCCGTTTTCACCACGTTCACAACAATACCTATTGTTCAAAACCTCTGGGATACAGCAAAAGCAGTGCTAAGAGGACATTTTCTAGCACTAAATGACTACATCAAAAAGCCTGAAAAATCACAGTCTGACTACCTAACATCACACCTCAAGGAACTGGAGAATCAACAACAAAGCAAACACAAAGCTCCAGAAGAAAAGAAATAACGAATATCAGAGCAGAACTAAATGAAATTGAGACAAAAAATACAAAAGATCAATGAAACAAAATGTGGACTCTTTGAAAAGATAAAATTGATAGACCACTAGTTAACCAAGAAAAAAAGAGAAGAGATTCAAGTAAGCTCAGTTACAAATGAAAATACGAATTTCTTAGAACAGTGACTGGCAGTGTTCAACAAGTATGAGTAGTAGTAGTTGTTGTCATTATTAGTCTACCTTTATTTGGCTTAAGACTTTAAATGCAAATAAAATAAGCAACATAGAACCTGAGCCATACTAGTGTCTCTCTGGTGCTGAACAGACCCATAAATTAGAAATTCCTTCTTAAGAAATTACCTTCTTCAATTTCAGGACTTAAAGTATTTAAATAGGCAATGTCATTAGACTGCGGATGAACTCTGAATCACTATTTCAGCATGGAATCCATGGTTGGCCATGCCTATCTCTGAGTATATTACATATATTTACTTTTTAAATGCTTTTTGTTGTGAAACATCATATAGGGAACAATTCATATAAACCCATGGTAACTATCACCCAGACCAAGAACTAAAACTTCCAGCAGCCAAATGGAACACTCCATATCATAGCTTCAAGATTAATCTACATCTTTGCTTATTAGTTGTTGATTAATTTTTCACTGTATGATTATCTTAGTCTGTTTGTGCTGTTATAACAAAATGCCTGAGACTGGATAATTTACAAATAATAGAAATGTATTCACTCACAGTTCTGGAGCCTGGGAAGTCCAAGATAAAGGCGCTGGTATTTGGTGTCTGGTGAGGGCCTTCCTGCTGTATCTTCACATGGCAGAAGGTAGACGGGCAAGAGAGCAAGCGAACTGAATGCCACATGAAGCCTTGTTTATAAGGGTCTTAGTTTTATTAACAAAGAAGGAGCCCTCATGGCCTAATCATCACTTAAATGCCCTACCTCTTAGTACTAGCACATTATCGACACCTGAATTTTGAAAGAGACACATTCAAACCATAGCAAATTTTACTATTAATGAATACTGGAGTAGTTTTTGGTTTGGGGCTATTACTTTGCTGCTATGACATTCCCGAATATGTCTCCTGGAATATGAACACATGCATTTCTGTGGAGTGTATATATAGAAGTGAAATTGATGGGCTATAGGTTATGTAGATCTTTGAATTTACTAAATAGTGCCAAATGGATTTCACTCCAAGAAGCAGTAGTGTAAGTTTATACTTCTATTTACAATTCACAGATCAAGTAACACTGTGTGAAATTTCTAATTGCTGTATATTCTCACCACCACAGGGAATTGTCAGACTTATACATTTCAATGATTCTAGTTGGTAAGCAGTGATATTTCATTTTAGTTTTAATTTGCATGGCCTGGACCATTAATGGGACTTAGAAATTCTTTATATATTTATTGGCCATTTGGATTTATTTTGTAAAGATGACAAAAATCTTAACATTACTATGATGCATAAAACGCATTAGTTATTTACTATAAAGTGATCACTTTAAAATGCCATCCCGGTAGCAAACTATCACAAGAACAGAAAACCAAACACCGCATGTTCTCACTCATAGGTGGGAACTGAACAATGAGATCACTTGGACTCGGGAAGGGGAACATCACACACCGGGGCCTATCATGGGGAGGGGGGAGGGGGGAGGGATTGCATTGGGAGTTATACCTGATGTAAATGACGAGTTGATGGGTGCAGCACAGCAACATGGCACAAGTATACATATGTAACAAACCTGCACGTTATGCACATGTACCCTAGAACTTAAAGTATAATAATAAAAAATAATTAAAAAAAAAAAAAAGAATATTGCCAGCAGGCCACAAGCCCTTTTCGTGCCATGGTTCACTTTTCAAGAACTTTTTCCATTTTTCTATTGGATTATCTGTACTTTTCTGAAAGATTTGTAGGAATTCTTCATAATTAGAAATAGACACACTTCATCCATTATGTGTGTATTCCAAATAATTTCTCCCACTCTGTGGGTTTCATTTTTACTCTCTCAGTGCTGTCTTCTGATGTATACATGTTATTAATATTCAATGTAGTCCAGTTTATTATTTTTATTCACGATTAGTGCTTCATCATTTGTGTAAGCAATTCTTTTCTTATCCAATATTAATTAACATATTCTCCTCTATTTTATTGCAAAAGCTTTATCGATTTGTTTTTTTCTCATGTTGGTTTTAAATCTTCTGGGATTTTATTTTTGTATATGGTTTGAAACAGAATGTATACTTTTTTCTAAGCAGAAGACTCAATTTTGATTTTTTTAGGTAAAACATGTATGCTGTACAAGATAATGCATGAACAGCAGAAAAATAAGTGTGCAGTGAAAAGCATCTGTCCCAATTTTGATCCGCTCACTCTGGTAGTTCTGCTCTCACTGTTAATAAAAATTTTATAATTTAAAATATTTATAGAACAAGGCAAAGAAATAAACAAACACAGTGGTATAAAATGATAGCCTTCTCTTTCAGTTTTACTGCTTTCAATATATTCAATGCTGATATTTTTACAGCTCTGGATTGACATTTTACTTTGTAACACTCTATTTTATTGATCCCTAATCCTCCCCAGGTTGTGAGCCTTGTTCTCAGGCTTTGAATACGTTTGGAGTCATATTTGATTTTAAGTTTCTCACAGTGTTTATAATACTTGAGTTTAAGAACTCATTCTCATGCCTTTATCCCCTCTTTTCACTGTTGAAATTCTACACATTTTCCCCTTATTTCTCATAACTTCACTTATTGCATTCTGAATAAACAGCAAAGACAAATTTTCTTTTACCTGTATCACCAACAAAAACACCTAATATGACCTCTTTCCAATTATAGGGGACTCTTCTACTGTGCTTAATGGAGACTAGAATATGTTCACCTCAAAAGGAATTCTAACTTTTGTAGGTAAACTTTTTAAATGTCTTGTATGGACATTGCCGTATGAAACCTCATTTGCTTTCAAAGGTTCAACAAACATCTACAGCAGGGATTGGCAAACTCTATAAAGATCTTGAGAATAAATATTTTAGGTTTTGTGGGCCATATGGTTTTCATTACAACTACTCAACTCTGCCTTGCAGTACAAAAAAAGGTATACATGCAGCATAAGCAAATGGATATGGCTGGGATTCGATACAACTTTACAAAAACAAGTGGTGGGTGGAACTGGCCCATAGGCAGGAGATTATTGACTCTTAATCTAGGGTGATTATGACACAGCTCCAAATTTCAGCCCTTATCTGAGCTCTATAGCCAACTGTTTCTTGGACTATCCTCATCAGAACATTTGATGTGAACCTCAAAAATGTTATGTCAACAATTCCTTATTTTCCCATGCAAGTCTTTGATATGATTTGGATCTGTGTCCCCACCCAAATCTCATATTAAATTGTAATCCCCAGTGTTGGAGGTGGGGCCTGGTGGGAGGTGATTGGATCATCAGGGTGGTTTCTCATGGTTTAATACCATTCTCTTGGTACCGTCCTCATGAAAATGAGCTCGCGAGTTCTCCAAAATCTGCTTGTTTAAAAGTGTGTAGTCACCCACCCCCACCACCAACTCTCTCTCTCTCTGCTTTTGCCATGTGAAATGCCTACACCTGCTCTGCCTTCCACCATGAGTAAAAGCTCCCTGAGGCCTCCCCAGAAACAGATGTTGCTATGCTTCCTGTAGAGCCTGCAGAACCATGAGCCAATTAAACCCTTTACTTTATAAACACCCAGTCTCAGGTATTTCTTTACAGCAATGCA
Organism: Macaca fascicularis; assembly: GCF_037993035.2. Lineage (NCBI taxonomy): Eukaryota > Metazoa > Chordata > Mammalia > Primates > Cercopithecidae > Macaca > Macaca fascicularis. The sequence continues at coordinate 32,301,725 of NC_088395.1, forward strand.
AGAATGGCCTAATCCAGTCCTTAGTTTTAATTTTAGTCAATGATTTCCCAGCTAGAAATCTTGAGGCCATCCTTTACTTCTCAATTTCTTTCTTATCATGCTTGTCTCTATATTTTATCAATTCTAAACCAGAAATGACTATTTAATCTAGCCTGTTCTCTCTAGCCCCACTGTCATGGACTTTCTTGAACACTCCTAATAACTTTTCCTCAGCATATTCCAACTCATCTTTCCCTATTTTCAGTTTCTCAGCACTCTTTAACAGATAACCTCACTTCCTACTTTGGTCCCTATACAAACATTCACATAGCCCACCATGTATACTATACTGAAAACATAGAATATCTGAAAATTTTCATAACAATCAAAATTCCTTTTTTACTGTGGGCCTTTTTTTGTCTCCTAGAATGCCACCCTATCTAAAATGTCACTATTCTGTGAGGCTTGTCTCTCTTGGAATTAGTTACTCCATAAGACAAGCTTCCACAGCTTTGTGAAAACCTCTATTAACATACTACTTCATGTTCTAATTATGTATTTACAAGGCTGTTTGTTCCAGTACACTATGTACCTCTTAGAAGAAGGAAGATGTTTTATGCACCTTTGAATTTCTGGTACTAAGCACTGTTCCTGGTACATGACAAATGTTTAATACATTTTAATAACTGAATGAATGAATAAAAAAGTCCATGAGTAATTTCACAAACCCCTTATATCTTCCATTTAAGAGCCATAAATACTTGGATACGTTATTTTACTTCTGAGTCTCAGTTATCTCACACGTAAACCAAGAGTAACATTGCCTGCCTCTTCAGCTTTTTGAGGAGCATGAAAGTACTCTCCAAGTTATAAATAGCAATAAAATTTAGTATTATCGATATTAACACAGTTAGTAATCTCTAAATTTTTAACAGATACAGAATTTAGAAAAAGAAATCAATCTACATCAGAAATAGTTTTCCAAATATATCAGCAATCGCATAATTGTTGTTTTCATTAATAAAAGACACAAAACGATGATTCTTCAAGATAAATAATTTAGTAAGCTCGACACCATCCTAAAAAGAATAATACATTTTGCACAAATTTACTGAGAGCTAATTTAAATATGAGAACACAAATTTAGGGACTGTGACTCTTTTAAGGTGAGTGTTTTAAACCAAAACAACATTGATAAAATTAACCTTACATTAAAGAAGTCAATAGCATTATTTAAAAACAGATGATTGGATAAAGAACATGTGGAGATGTTCTTTATATGTGTGTGAATGAATGTATTCCATTGTGTAGTATTCTATTGTGTGTCTATCCTAGCTTCTAAGTCTTAGCTTTTATACACACACACACACACACACACACACACACACACACACACACAGAGAGAGAGAGAGAGAGAGAGAGAGAGACAAATTGCATATGGAACAAACAATTTCATATACCCTATTGAATACTACAAAGCCATAGTAAAGAATGAAATCAAGTCTTTTGCAGCAACATGGATGGAACTGGTGGTCATTTTAAGTGGAATAACTCAAAAACAGTAAGTCAAATACTGCATGTTCTCACTTACAAGTGGGAGCTAAATAATGTGTATACACAGAGTGTGGAATAACAGACACTGGAGACTCAGAAGGGTCAGAGGGTGGGACGGGGGCGAAGGATAGGAAATTGCTTAATGGAGACACAGTACATCATTTGCATCATGGGTACACAAAAAGACCAGACTTCACCATTCTGCAATATATCCATGTAAAAAAAACTGTGCTTGTATAACTTAAATTTATATTAAAAAATTAGTTAAATGCCGATTGCATTATTTGTAAGGACTCACAAACAATTCAGGTTATCACTAAGACTATTAAAATAAATCTTAAAATTCTTTTTATTATTATTATACTTTAAGTTCTAGGAATCTTAAAATTCTTTAGATTTCTAAAGTGTTGTTTAAACTTTGCTGGTCTCTTAATGGGCTTAAATCTCTACATAGGCAGATCTGTGGAGGAGGAGGCTATAACAGAAAAGCCTCACCAATAAACTGAAATCGCTTTAGATAAATGAGGACTTTTTGATCTGAAAGTGCACACAATCATACATATACTTTAATATGTATATAAGTATACACACATATCAGAAACTTGACCTAAGAGGTTTTTGGGGGGCTAAGGGGACCTTAATTAAGCACTATATTTTGGCTTAGGGGGAAACACCATAAATATCCTTGAGATAAATTGATAAGTACTCAAGTAGTTAGAGATTCATTTCTTTACCTACGCTTGGTATCTGATTATTTAAATCGTTAGTTATAAAAAGGAAAGCAAAGTGTCTCTGATATTACTATTGTCTAGAACTCCACAAATTTTCTTTGCCTTCTCTTTTACAAATATCTTTGCCAAAATATAATGTTCCAGTAGACAACTGACAATGTAAAGGTTGTGATATTTGAAAATTCCATCATGATGGAAAAATATTCAGGGTGTACTATTCCTGCACTGATTCTGAAAAAGTATGTAGGATTATGCTAATATTAACCTAAAATTATGCGATTTCAATGTCTTGATTTGGCACAATTAGCACCCTGTAAAAATACCCAAAGTAGCAGAAATAGTTTGCTATTAGTGTTCTGTAATGCTACTTTTAATATCAAGACCTTTTGGAGAAATCAACTATAGAAACTGACTCAGCAGGCTAAGAGTTCAAGCTAACACACTCTCTGAGGATTTGATATATTCAAGGGTCTCCTTTATAAAATGTGAGCATTTAACTGAGTCTTAATTTACATATCTTCTACTATATAGTCCACATGAAGAGGATATGGTGTTAGACATCCTAGCTTCTAAGTCTTAGCTTTCATTTGTTGGCTAGAGGGGATATTTGAAATAATGGTGCCTTTCTCTTCATTCAAACACAAAACATATGTAATAGATGTAGGAACTTTTAGCCATAAATAGGAGCAAAAGCAACCACAAATATATGCTATGCGCTCTAATTAAAACTTCAGATTAAGTACATGATTAAATACACTCTACAGCACCTTGGGGATGGGTACTATTATTTTATTCACTTTGCAAATGAGAAAACTGAGACTTTGGGAGGCTAACTTGTATGTTTCTAATCAGGAATGCAAGACCATAACATAGTCGAATAAGGATAGCTTATCGTGTATATGTTTTTTGTTTCTTGTTTCTTTAAGTGTCATTAGAATCAGTAAACACTATATTAGCTTGTGAAAGAGAAAAAAATCCTACTTCTCCTATAATATACTATCCTCTTGGAAATAAATCATGTTGTTATTGAACAGCTACACTCGTATGTTTCTGATTATCATGAAACTTACATTTCAAAGGAATGGATTAATAAATAACCTAACTTCCTTTCTAAGCAGCATTTTCTCAACATATTTCTAGACAATTATCATTATATATCATGACAAGTACCTCATACTCTCAAATCAAAATGGAATTTCTCCTGATTTTTCATAAACATCGTTGAGGGTTCTTCATCTTTTGGTTTATTTTTGTTTATATCATTCCTTTTCTTAAAGTATTGTTTCTTATATTGTCCTAGATTTTTCTATACCTTCCTCCATGAAGACCTTTCTGATACTACCAATTAGAAGTAATCCTTCCCCTCTTTAATATACAATAACACTCTTTTTATTAGGGTGATTATTTTTCTTGATTCTTTTTTGTAACCACCTTATTGAAGTATGATTGACATACAAAAAACTGTACATATTTTATATACATATATATCAGAGTTTGGGGATCAGTACACACCCACAAAACCATTGTCACCGTCAAGGCTGTAAACATATCTGTCATCTCTCAAAATTTCCTCTTGTCCCCTTTATTATTATTGTTATTGGTGGTAAGAACACAACGTAAGATTTCTTAGGAAATTTTAAGCATCCAATACAGCATTATTCACTCTAGGCACTATGCTGTATAATAGATCTCTAGAATTTTATCATCCATAACTGAAACTGTGTGCTCTTTAACACTCCTTTTGTCCTACTTTAAAGAATTTATTCTACTCTAATTTACATTAGTGTCATTATGTCTAAACTACACTAAATGCTCCCTAAGGATAGAAACTACATTGAATCACCATTTTTGCCTCCTATAACAGGTGCCAAAGAATAACGTTGCACTTAATTTTTGCAGATTCAAATTTATCCATAAGTAATTTTAATACAAATAATTGGTATCCACTTCAAATTAGTATACCTTCTAAAAAAATATTCTTTAGAACTTCCAAATTATCTTCTTTTAGTATGAAGTTTTTTTGAAATTAAGAACAAGTAGTAAAACAATCAGGTTGTACAGCATATAAAATTTGAAGACAAACAAACATGAGTTTGAAATTCTGTTTTATTGCCTAACAGTGCTCTGTAAACTTTAGCAAGTGAGTTAATTTCCTGATTTCAGAATTCTCATTGGTGAAATAGGCATAATATATATTTCACAGGATTGTTATAAGAATTAAGAATAATATAGTGAAGTTTTCTGAGCCTATAGTAAGTGCTCAGTCAATGCTGACAATAACAATAATCATAATATCCAAATATATATCTAGTATGTAATTTTCATTTAGAAAATATTAAATTATTAAATATGTATATATGAATATTTTCAATATCTACGAATGAGGAAAATATGTATAACTGATTTTGTACATTTCCTCATTGGCACATGAAAGTTGTATATCTTCAGCTAAATTTAGTCTTCTTGTCCTTTAAGGCTCAAACATTTTACTACATGTAAATGATTTTACTGCTATTGCAATTGGGCATACCAAAACAATTACAGTAAATGGAATCATATGTCTTTGTTTCTTTCTCAATGAGGGAGGGATGGTACACTTAACACAACTACAAATAATTTAACTTACTTTTTTCTGCTAAAGGAAAATGAGACGAAAAAGCCATTTTATTTTAAAATGAAGGGCAAACAGATTTTGATTTCAAGGCAAGTAAGGCATTTTCATGTTATCTTCCCAAAAGTATGGTGAAAATACAAATTCCAAATGTGCAGAGTATGAATAAAAAATGGAAAGGTATGACATTTTTCTTCTTAGGCTGCCAAAATGTTATTTCCTCCATACGCTGCTGCAGCAAATCAAAATACACCACTTGAGATCAGTTTACGAAAATGTCCGTTTTACATGGGACAGACTCATTTTCTTTGGCCATAAAAAAATTAAGATCTCTGTGTATCTTTGAATTTATATGGCATGAGAACACAATTACAAATGTATAAATAAAACTGAAACAATTAACTTTTTACTTAGCTTTATTCTAAATGGGAAATTCTATTTTCTCTCTTATACAGATTCACTGGCACCATTACCTTCCACAAGACTGTTTTTCCTATGAAGGTAGTTATAATTAAGAAAAGCCTATACACACATAAAAGTTTTCATTTACCATATTAATGAATATATCAAGCTATTATTTTTCTTAATGTTTACTAAGTTTTACTTTACTGAAACCAATCTCAAAGTTTGCAGCATTAAAAAAAATAGTGATATTTATAATTCTCAATTAATTATAAAATAATTTTCCAAAGAAAGAAAAAAAATCCAATTTTACTGTTATAAGCTGGAATTTACTATATATACACACAAATATAGTTTGATTTGTGTGTATTTCGAACACACAAATACAGTATTATTGAAAAAGGAGGAATTTACATGTTCCAAGTGGCATTAACAGAAAATTAGTTCTGAAATTATGCCAGATTAGTATTTCAATTAGAAATAGCAAGGAAAAACATCTAGGCTATAAGAGGTCGTAAGTAGTAAAGAAAGTAAGAACTATTTTCAGGAGACATGACCTATTCTGCTGGGAGTTGCTCCCATAAGGCAGAGGGGAAGGGTCCAAAATATTTTCTTATAAAATTAGAGAAACAGTAATTAATTTCAAGGCAGATTTCAGTTTATGTATTTTTGATACATTTGTTAAATGAATTAAACATGCCAGGGGCCCTTTATTAGGAGTATGGCTGTAATGCTAATTTTAGTTTGAATCTACTGCCACCATAAACATTAAGAGGATTTCCCCCCGTCCTGCCCACTCCCTAGCCTGTATGTAACTGTGGGAGCAGCCCAGTTCCAGCATGACACCATGTAAGAAAGACAACTTCACTGCAAATTTACTGAACTGAAATCTGACCCAAGTCTAGCAGCTCTGAGTCAAAGAAAATTTCATCACATCTGACTTACTACCTTATGAGTAAATATCATCATAAAAATCAGGCCCCTTTTGCTATTTTATATTCTATCTTATTAAAACACAAGTGCATGAGGGAAATGTTCTTGGCATAAAACTACTATATTCATTAAATTTTTTCTTTCTCACACCTGAAGGCACATGTCTAAACCTGTAGGGGTTACTTTATTATTTAATTAGAGCAGATTCTTTTCTATCATTTTAGGTGTTTCATCTAAAGTTTGATGAACATCAGTATATGCTGTGCTCTCAGGCAAGTAAATATAGCTGTTGTAGAAAGAGAAATAAGCAGAAGCAACATTTTTTAAAATAAAGCATAACATGAACATGGAAAGAAAAAGAACCTTTAAGAAATAAAATATCAACAACGCTCACTAGAAATGCTTCCTAAATGTGTATGAAGTATGTGTGTTTGTACATTTTATTTCACCATTAATTAATTTCCTCATTCTTTTGATAAACATTTACTGAGTGCTTAGTCCTGAGGCTAGCATTGTGTTGAATTTGGAAGGTATAAAGCTGAAAAAGATACTATCTCTACCAACGGGAAATTGACAGTTTAGTTGCGCAGTATTTTAAGGAGGGTATGTACTGAAGTTGTAGCACACTCTGTACTTGCTCCATGCACTTCCCCTTGCCTTTCCATTTCAAAATACACTTGTTCGACTTCCAAATGCCAGCATTTGGATTTCATTACCTACGGAATCTTTCTGGTTGCAGAGGTCTGATGCTGATGTTGCCGGAGTGGGGAGCATATTTTTCAACCAGTGGCATGGAGGGAATGGCCCGAGGGCTAGTTGGGCAAGATGTACTAGATCAATATTATGAAGGCTCATGAATATCCTTAGTTTTTGAGTTTATTTATGCAAAAGTAGTTTATTGCAAAGGAGTACCAAACAAAATAGGCGCAGATCTTTCAAAATACAATAAATTTAAAAACTTCTTGGAGGGAGAGAATATATAGAGCATTCCCAATGCACTTCCTGGTACAATTTCGTTTTCTTTTTTTTTGAGACGGAGTTTCGCTCTTGTTGCCCAGGCTAGAGTGCAATGGTGCGATCTTGTCTCACTGCAACCTACGCCTCCAGGGTCGAAGGGCTTATCTTGTCTCAGCCTCCTGAGTAGCTGGGATTACAGGCATGCGCCACCATACCTGGCTAATTTTGTATTCTTAGTAGAGACAGGGTTTCTCCACATTGCTCAGTTTGGTGTCGAACTCCCGACCTCAGGTGATCTGCCCACCTTGGCCTTCCAAAGTGCTTGGATTACAGGCCTGAGTCACCACACCCAGCCCCGGTACAATTTCTTAGGCTTTATTTTGTGCCGGAATTGTATATATATGTAAGCTATACTTCACCGTGTTTTTCATTAACCCTACAATTGCGATTTTGGCAGCTTCATGCTTCTCACGGGCCATGGTATGGGTCACAGTAAAACTGGCTGGTCCACCAAACAGACAGCAGGGACAGCAGTGGTGAATAGTACCACGACCACAAGAGACCAGAAAGAATTAGTTGTCTATAGCTACTCTCGTCTGTGAGATTATATTGCATTTTGGCCTTGAAATGAAGGTTTTAGCTATGTTGGGTCAGGAAAAGACAGATGGGTTATTATTTATTGCCTATCAGTTTTAACCATGTGCAAATGAATGTTATGCAAGATGAGAGCATAGGGGAAGCTAGAAGTCTAATCAGTTCTTGAAGAAGGAAAGTGAAATTGTGACATTTGACATTTAGAAATATAATTTTGTAAGCTATAAAGAAGGGGGTGGTGAGAAGTTAGAATAGTGGTTTGCAACCTTGCCGTACATTGGAGTCATCCAAGGATCTTAAAAAAAAAATACATCAGAGATTCTGATTCAACTGATTTGGGACACGGCCAGGGCATCAGAATTTTCACCCAATATTTTAACATAAAAAATTTCAAATGGGCGATAACATTTTTAAAAATTACAAGTGATATCTATATACCTAGATTCTACCATGAACATTTTACTATACTCATTTTGATCACATATCTTTCCCTTCCTCTATCCATCCATCAATCATATTTTTGATGCATATCCAAGTAAATTGCTGACATCAATTTCATTCACCTTAAATACCTCAGTATGGATATAGTTGAATAAAATTCACAAGGATTCTTTATTATTACGTTATTATTCACTGTATTTGGTGTCCTCTTTATCTTATGGCCAATTCAAGTAATAACTCTGCAAGGTAGTTATTACTTAGAAGAAAAAAAAAGATTCAGAGACATTAAGTCATTTTTTAATGTTCACATGGAAAGTAAAAGGTAGAGTTGGATTCAAATCCAACTTTCACTTATCCCATAAAATAGTGGTCCCCGACCCTTTTTATACCAGGAACTGGTTTTGTGGAAGACAATTTTTCCATGGACCGGGTTGGGGGATGGTTTCCATACGATTCAAGTACATTACAGTTATTGTACACATGATTTATATTATCATATTATAATATATAATGAAATAATTATACAACTCGCCATAATGTAGATTCATGAGAGCCTTGAGCTTGCTTTCCTGCAACGAGATGGTCCCATATGGGGGTGATGGGAGACAGTGACGGATCATCCAGCATTTGATTCTCATAAGGAGCACGCAACCTAGATCCCTTGCATGAGTAGTTCACAGTAGGGTTTGTGCTCCTATGAGAATGTAATGTGGCTGCTGATCTGACAGGAGGTGGAGCTCAGGCAGAAATGGAGTGATGAGGAGCAGCTGTAAATACAGATGAAGCTTCCTTCCCTAGCCCGCTGCTGCTCACCTAATGCTTTGCGATTCAGGTCCTTAACAGGCAATGGATTGGTACAGGTCTGTGGCCCGGGGGTTGAGGTCCCCTGCCATAAAATACCATATATTTTTTTTTCATTTTTCCACATGTCTCTAATGCCATGAGGGTGGAAGTGGAAAGGAGTCGAATTAGATATTTAATCTGAAGTCTATCCATTACAATTTTAGAATGTGAGAGGCCAAAAGGGGGGGTATCTTGTTTATTTTTTTCAACTTTTTCTAACATGACAACTGTTGAAAAATAAGTATCATGTACAAAAGGTAAATAAAACACTCCAAATTGTTTTCATTTGGAGTATCTATTCATCTTATAATGCCTTAACATGGATTTTTAGCTTAATGAAATCGTCCTTCGATTTGTCATTAACAGACTATCTTTTTTAGTGTTTTTTAATTATAAAGATAGTTTCATTGTATTAAAAAATAAGAATTTCCAAGTTACAAAATGACAGAGAAAAAAAATCAGTCATATGATTCCACCCTCACATAACAACTATCGGGATGAAGAATCATTTTTCTCTTTATCATTTATTAGTTCTCTAACCTACATTTATTATTATTATTATTATACTTTAAGTTCTAAGGTACATGTGCATAACGTGCAGGTTTGTTACATATGTATACTTGTGCCATGTTGCTGTGCTGCACCCATCAACTCGTCAGCACCCATCAACTCGTCATTTACATCAGGTATAACTCCCAATGCAATCCCTCCCCCCTCCCCCCTCCCCATGGTAGGCCCCGGTGTGTGATGTTCCCTTTCCTGAGTCCAAGTGATCTCATTGTTCAGTTCCCACCTATGAGTGAGAACATGCGGTGTTTGGTTTTCTGTTCTTGTGACAGTTTGCTAAGAATGATGGTTTCTAGCTGCATCCATGTCCCTACAAAGGACACAAACTCATCCTTTTTTATGGCTGCATAGTATTCCATGGTGTATATGTGCCACATTTTCTTAATCCAGTCTGTCACTGATGGACATTTGGGTTGATTCCAAGTCTTTGCTATTGTGAATAGTGCCGCAATAAACATATGTGTGCATGTGTCTTTATAGCAGCATGATTTATAAACTTTTGGGTATATCCCCAGTAATGGGATGGCTGGGTCATATGGTACATCTAGTTCTAGATCCTTGAGGAATTGCCATACTGTTTTCCATAATGGTTGAACTAGTTTACAATCCCACCAACAGTGTAAAAGTGTACCTATTTCTCCACATCCTCTCCAGCACCTGTTGTTTCCTGACTTTTTAATGATCGCCATTCTAACTGGTGTGAGATGGTATCTCATTGTGGTTTTGATTTGCTTTGCAGATGACATGATTGTATATTTAGAAAACCCCATTGTCTCAGCCCAAAATCTCCTTAAGCTGATAAGAAACTTCAGCAAAGTCTCAGGATACAAATTTAATGTGCAAAAATCACAAGCATTCTTATACACCAGTAACAGACAAACAGAGAGCCAAATCATGAATGAACTTCCATTCACAATTGCTTCAAAGAGAATAAAATACCTAGGAATCCAACTTACAAGGGATGTGAAGGACCTCTTCAAGGAGACCTACAAATCACTGCTCAGTGAAATCAAAGAGGACACAAACAAATGGAAGAACATACCATGCTCATGGATAGGAAGAATCAATATCGTGAAAATGGCCATACTGCCCAAGGTAATTTATAGATTCAATGCCATCCCCATCAAGCTACCAATGAGTTTCTTCACAGAATTGGAAAAAACTGCTTTAAAGTTCATATGGAACCAAAAAAGAGCCCGCATCTCCAAGACAATCCTAAGTCAAAAGAACAAAGCTGGAGGCATCACGCTACCTGACTTCAAACTATACTACAAGGCTACAGTAACCAAAACAGCATGGTACTGGTACCAAAACAGAGATATAGACCAATGGAACAGAACAGAGTCCTCAGAAATAATACCACACATCTACAGCCATCTGATCTTTGACAAACCTGAGAGAAACAAGAAATGGGGAAAGGATTCCCTATTTAATAAATGGTGCTGGGAAAATTGGCTAGCCGTAAGTAGAAAGCTGAAACTGGATCCTTTCCTTACTCCTTATACGAAAATTAATTCAAGATGGATTAGAGACTTAAATGTTAGACCTAATACCATAAAAACCCTAGAGGAAAACCTAGGTAGTACCATTCAGGACATAGGCATGGGCAAAGACTTCATGTCTAAAACACCAAAAGCAATGGCAGCAAAAGCCAAAATTGACAAATGGGATCTCATTAAACTAAAGAGCTTCTGCACAGCAAAAGAAACTACCATCAGAGTGAACAGGCAACCTACAGAATGGGAGAACATTTTTGCAATCTACTCATCTGACAAAGGGCTAATATCCAGAACCTACAAAGAACTCAAACAAATTTACAAGAAAAAAAACAAACAACCCCATCAAAAAGTGGGCAAAGGATATGAATAGACATTTCTCAAAAGAAGACATTCATACAGCCAACAGACACATGAAAAAATGCTCATCATCACTGGCCATCAGAGAAATGCAAATCTAACCTACATTTTTAAGGAATTCATTTAATATCAAGGTAAAATAAAGTGAAAATATAACTAATAAGATAGTATTTGAGGTGACAGGGTTTCCTCCTCAGCAATGAAAATCTTACATAATCATTTAAGGACTGGTGAGTGCTGAAAATCAGACAAAATCACAATGTTAAAATCATCAAGAGGAAACACGTCTATTTTAAAGGAATGCCAATTAGACTGACAACTTACTTTTCAACAGAAAATATGGAAGCCTGAGAACAATCATGCTATCTTCAATGTGATTAACTGGAATGCTGTTTGGGAGGGCATGCCATCCTCAGTTTAACTAGATTATTGCTAAATTATACTCTAAATTGGTTGTACCAACTTAAATTTCTACAGAAATGAGAGTTTGTGACCTTTCACACTCTTATTTTTTACTTTTTCCAGTCTGCTGGGAGTACGTTATCTCACTTAGCATGATATGGTTTGGCTGTGTCCCCACCCAAATCTCATCTTGAATTCCTACATGTTGTGGGAGGGACCTGGTGGGAAGTAATTGAATCATGGGGGCAGATCTTTCCCATGCTGTTCTTATGACAGTAAATGTCTCATGAGATCTGATGGTTTTATAAAGGGGACTTTCTTTGCCTTCTGCCATTCATGTAAGATGTGACTTGCTCCTCCTCACCTTCTGCCATGATTGTGAGGCCTCCCCAGCCATGTGGAACTGTAAGTCCATTAAATGTTTTTTCCTGTATAAATGACACAGTCTCATATATGTCTTTATCAGCAGCATGAAAACGGACTAATACAAAGTAATTTTTCCAATAATAAATGAGAGTTAGCATCTACTCATAGGTGCATTTGACATTCAGATGTTCTGTGAATTGTCTATTATTTTTTAAACTTTAAAAATGTTTTCCTATTAGGTTATTTTTATTTTGTTCTATTGATAGGTAAATATTTTTCTTAAATTATGACATAAATCCTTTATTGTTTTAGTATTGCAAATATATTATCTGAGCCTATGTCTTTTGTTTACAAAGCCTTTGCATTGTACAGGTTTTTAATTAAAATGATCAAATATATCAATCTTTTTCTTTATAATTTTTGCTTTGTGTTGTTGCTTAAGGAACACCTCTTTTTCCCTAGTAGCCCCAAAATATTTTTATGTTTTTTAATGCTTTGCTTTTCATGTTTAGACAATCAATCAATTTACCATTTTTATGTTTATGTACAGTGTGAGATAGGGATCTAACTCTTATGTTTAATAAAATTTTAAATGCTACTTCTGTCATACATTTCATATATTATACTCTTACACAGTAAAAATACCACCTCTCAATACATTCAAATACATTAGATTTTTTTTTCTTGGTAACAAAATTCCTGGAGCACTATTTTCTTCTCTAATCTGTACTGGTTTCTCTCTACACCTGTTATACAGCTGTTGTTACTGAATCTTCTCCACCATCCTTCTGGCACCACTTTGCATCTTCCTCCCACATTTGATTCTTTGTTTTCTGGATGCTATGCTTTGTAGGTAATACTAATGCTCCAATATTTTCCTAATTCTCTTACTTCTCTTAAAAATATTGGTGATTATAATCCCCTGTCCCATCAAAGTTAGGCATGACCATGTGACTTCCTTTGGATGATGAAGTGAAATGAAAATGACACATATCACTCCTACACAGAGACATGTAAGAGTCAGTTTAAGATTTTCCGTGCATTTTTGACTGACATGGTGAATCCTAAAGCTTCTTGTTGTTAAGGTAGAATGATAGAATATTAGAGACTGAAACAGCTTAGATTCCTGAGTGACTACAATGATCAGAACCCTTGACTGACTTGTGTCACATATGTAGCAAAGACAAAAATCAACCTTTGTGTTTCTAGCCACTAATATTTTGGAATTGCTTATTATTGCAGCATAACATGGCAAATCACGCCTAAAACACTCTCCTTCTGATTTCCAATCACAACTAAAGATTCTCCTTCTTGGTTTCTTTCTTCACTTGGTAGAGTATATTTTTAAAATAGATTTCTAGGAAAAAAGGTTTAGGGGAGTACTTAAGGCTTTCTCTGAAAATTATTTTCTCTGCACACTCAATTTATAGTTTATCAGAGTGTAAAATTTATATATTGCTGAATAACAAATAATTTCAAAATTTATCAGCTTAAAAACAAAAATGTTTATTATTTGACAGTTTCTGAAGGTCAAGAATCTGAGAGTGGCTTAGCAGGGTGGGACTGGCACAGGTTATTTTACAAAGTTGTAGTTAAGCTGTTGTCCATGTTTGCAGTCTCTCAAGATTTGACTGGTGTTGAATCATGCACTTCTAAGCTCATGCTTATGGCTCTTTGCTGGAGGCCTTAGTTTCTCAGCATATGTGTATATACATAGGGCTGCTCATGACATGTCTTCCCACAGAAGAAGCATGCATGAGAGAGAGAGAGAGAGAGAGAGAAAGAGAGAGAGACAGAGAGAGAGAGAGAGAGGTGGAGGGAGAACAGAAGACATAAACCACAGTCTTTCTACAACCTACACTTGGAATTGACATATCATCACAAGAGACTCACTGAATCTAGTCCACACTCAATCAGAGGGACATTTAGCTGTAACTCTTGAATAGAAGAGATCAAAGAATTTGTGAACATAATTTCATATAGGGTATGAAATCAAAGCCAAAGTTAATTATTCCTAGAAGTTTAAAGGAAGTGTTCCTTTCTGCTATTTTCCATGGCTATTGTTGAAAAGTCCAAAGTCATTCTGATTTCTGATCTGTGAACTTCTCTTTATCCTTGTTTTTGTCAAAATTTATGATGATGAGCCTTGGTGTAGATTTTTAGCTTATTTGCTGTGCTGGGCATTTAGTAAGCTCTTTAAACCTGGACACTCATTTTCTTCAGTTCTAAGAAAATTTACGTTGTCATTTCTTTGATAATTTTCTCTCCACAGTTGCCTCTCTTCTATTTTTAACATCTATTATTTGAATGTTGGATTACATATAACAAGGTTTCTAAACATAAACACTATGGACACTTTGAGTAATTATTTGTTGTGGATGGCTCTTGTGCATTCCTCTTGTGTCACTCTTCACAGGATGCCAGTAGTACATCCTTTCCTGATTTGTGACAATGAAAAAGGTCTCTGTACGTTGTCAAATGTCCTCTGTAGGACAAAATCACCCCTAGTTGTGAAACACTTACCTAGAATGATCTAAGATTCTTATACTCTCTTTCCCATTTTGCATGTTTTTGCCTATTTATACTGTTTTATGAGAGATTTCTTCAAATTTATCTTCTTCTTTTGAATTTTATTTCTGCTATTCATTTTTTTTTCATTATACTTTAAGTTCTAGGGTACATGTGCACAATGTGCAGGTTTGTTACATATGTACACATGTGCCATGTTGGTGTGCTGTACCCATTAACTCATCATTTACATTAGGTATATCTCCTAATGCTATCCCTGCCCCCCCTCCCCACAATAGGACCGGGTGTGTGATGATCTCCTTCCTTTGTCCAAGTGATCTCATTGTTCAATTGCCACCTATGAGTGAGAACATGCAGTGTTTGGTTTTCTGTTCTTGTGATAGTTTGCTGAGAATGATGGTTTCCAGCTGCATCCATGTCCCTACAAAGGACATGAACTCATCCTTTTTTATGGCTGCATAGTATTCCATAGTGTATATGTGCCACATTTTCTTAATCCAGTCTGTCACTGATGGACATTTGGGTTGATTCCAAGTCTTTGCTATTGTGAATAGTGCCACAATAAACATACGTGTGCATGTGTCTTTATAGCAGCATGACTTATAATCCTTTGGGTATATCCCCAGTAATGGGATGGCTGGGTCAAATGGTATTTCTAGTTCTAGATCCTTGAGGAATCGCCATACTGTTTTCCACAATGGTTGAACTAGTTTACAGTCCCACCAATGGTGTAAAAGTGTTCCTATTTCTCCACATCCTCTCCAGCACCTGTTGTTCCCTGATTTTTTAATGATCGCCATTCTAACTGGTGTGAGATGGTATCTCATTGTGGTTTTGATTTGCATTTCTCTGATGGCGAGAGACGATGAGCATTTTTTTTATGTGTCTGTTGGCTGTAGGAATGTCTTCTTTTGAGAAGTGTCTGTTTATATCCTTTGCCCACTTTTTGATAGGGTTGTTTTTTTTCTTGTAAATTTGATTGAGTTCTTTATAGGTTCTGGATATTAGCCCTTTGTCAGATGAGTAGATTGCAAACATTTTCTCCCATTCTGTAGGTTCCCTGTTCACTCTGATGGTAGTTTCTTTAGCTGTTTCTGCTATTCATTTTTAATAGACTTGATTTTTTAGAGCAGTTTTACATTTACAGCAAACTCGAGGGGAAAGTTCTGAGATTTCTCATATACTCCCTGGCCCCCTTCCTCATACACACAGCCTCCCTCACTATCAACATCCCACACCAGAGTGGCACATTTGTTATAATTGACTTACCTACATTGATACATCATTAACACCCAAAGTCCATAGTTTACATTAGAGTTTGCTTGTGATGTTGTATCTTCTATGGGTTTGGACAAATATATAATGAAAGGTATCCACCATGATAGTATCACACAGAGTAGTTTCATTGCTCTAAAACTGCTACACATACAATGTATGTTATTCCAGTGGTAGATATACTAAAAGTTCTGGCTTCACCACTATAAAATATATTCCTATAACAAAATTACACTGGTAACCCATACATTTATACAAATACAAATTTAAAAAATTAATCTGCTATACCATTAATTTAAATAACCCTTCTCTTTCTCAGAAATATCACCTTCTATAGTCTCTTGTTCTTTCTTACGAATACAGTGACTAGTCTCACTCTGAGATAGTAATTTTATAGCTATCTTTAAAAAGTTTTCTTAATGTCTATGCCTTGCCTCTCTTCCTGCAGAGATTTTTGTTTCATTTATGTGGCTATTGTTTTTTCCCAATATTTCTGCTTTTTTGATTTTATGTTGGTTTCTGTCTTCCATCTTTGAGACATGTTCAAATACCTGGAAATCCTTGATTGTCTCTTAAAATTGAGGCATTAAGTGCTTTTGTAAATTCCTTGTGCATATGTAGGGCCTATACTTGGTGGGCTTCAATATATGGTCATTAGGCACAGATCTGTCAATTTCACTGGTGGATCATTACATATAATTGTAGGTTACTATGATCTGAGTGTTTGTGTTCTTGCAAAATTTGTATGTTGAAATCCTTACCCTCAAGGTGATGATATTAGGAAGTGGGGCCTTTGGAAGGTAATTAGGTCATAAGGCCAAAGCCATCCTGAATGAGAATAGTACCCTTGTAAAAGAGGCCCAAGACAGTTCCCTTGGACCTTCTGCCTTGTGAGGTTAGAGTGAGAAGACAGGAAATGAGCCTTCACCAGACACCAAACCAGCCAGTGCCTTGATCTTGAACTTCCCAGCCTCCAGAACTGTGAGAAATAAAGGCCTGTTGTTTATAAGGGGTCTAATCTATGGTATTTTTTTACAGCAATAATTTCTGACTAAAAATAGTTTTCATATTCCAGTTAGGCTCTCAGGAGAATAAATTTATAATCTACTGTTCAGAGGATAGAAACTTAAGAGCCAAGAAGGTGAAGAGGGACTGTTGGTCTCACCATTAAATATGTTGACTTTAACCTAATGCTGTATTTTCAGTATGGTGGCTCTCTCTTCCATCAACTAATCCTGTGGTCCACATGCCAAAAGTTGTTTCAGCCTCACCAGAAAGCAAACTGCTCACTCATGTCTGCTGGGATGAAAGAGGAGTAGTGTCTACCTAACTACCCTGAGCTGGGGACATGAAATGTAATTGCCCCTTTTAAGGGATTCAAAACAACCCCTTTATTTCCAGCCCCACTTGAGAATATACGGCCTTCTAAGAAACCTAGCGTCTTCAGTCCACAAGTCTTTCCTGGATCCTGAAAAATAAATTGGCTTACTTGTCCTAATTTTCATCTTATAGACTTGATATGTCTTTGCAGATGTCTCTTCTTCCATTTTATTTGTCATTTTATGACTGTACTTTATGTATTTTATTCCCTTAGTGTAATCTTTGAACAATTTGAGAGAGAGAGAAGTTAAATGTATGTTTTCAATTGTCATTTCCATTGGAGGTCCATGTTCACGTTTGCCTCCTGTTCTCCCTCCTCATGTATCCTCATCTAGCATTTTGTAGTTGCATATGCATTGCCTCCCGTGGTCTCCAGCCACCCCTTTAAGGTTTAAAGTTCTTGCACTGCAGTGTTACTGGGGTAATTTCAATCCATTCATCAAGCAAGAGAACAGATGCAACACAGTTCCTAGCTGCAAGGCTGTGTCTTTATTCTTACACCTACATAGGCCCATAAGTTTATGCAAGCTGTAGCCTCAGGCTATAGCCTGAAGCATCACTTTTTCACCAGGTTTTCTTTCATGAATGCAAGCACCAGAGCCCAGCCTCTGGTTTTGAACACTGAGCTTGTCTCCAGTTCCATACATGGCTTCAAGCAATTTTAATCCCTATTATCCCACAGCATCCAAATTCCTGGCTTCCACTATTGCTTTGTGGTTCAACGCCAAGCCTGGCAGGGACTTCTGCCCCATTCTCTGCTTCACATGTCTGTAAATATATTTCTGTAAATATGTATCATGATTTGATATGTATTTGAATATCTTGTCATCAATATATGTTTCTGTAAATACAGTTCTGTAAATATATCTTTTTATTTTGTAGTTTTTCATTGCTGTATTTTGGGAGCAGATGAGGATGACACTTGGATCAGAAATCTCTAATCAGTTTGCATTGGTTTTTATAATAGGTACCAGCATAACATATACTTTTCCACAAGGCATATACCCATTAGAGGGACCACTATTTTATAGCCTTAAGTGGAAGCTCTGCTGTGAGACATATGTGTCTCAACGCAGCCTGTTCTATACAGTTTACAAGACCAGGTAGATCATCATGCCTCCCAGAGAGACCCAAGATAAGATGATGAGGGTTATTTTTCTAGCACATAAAAAGGACTTCCTTTTCTGACATGGAGACCTGAATCCTAACTAAACTTCCTTGGTAACTGTAATAAGAACTGGCTACATATTGTTCCAATTCCACCTTCAGTTCTTCAGGGAACAGTGTCAGGTGTGTGGCCTATGTAACATTACACAGCACTCTGGAGATTCCACAGTTATGCACGCCTAGTAACAAAAATAGAAGTTCAACTAACTAATCAACTAACCAGGATCACTCTGGGACACCTGTCCTGTTACAGAAGACAAAGTAATGATCAGTCTCATTACTCCCTTTCTTTAAACCTCAATGTCCTTGGTACTAATAACACTCATGTTGGAAATAAAGCCAATAGAATCATTCTGCATATGCTTTATTACCTGAAATATCACCTTTAACATTACCCTCTTATGACTTTTTAACAGTTAACTTCAATGTCTAGCACGTTGCTATATGTCTTTTTTCTTCAGTAATGGAAACACTAGAAGGGAAAGGGCATTATTACTTACATGAAAGATTTATGTACAAAGAGTATGTAACTTATTTTGTTTGTTACTACTTTTGCTACTTTTCCAAATAAGAAAAGGTAAAACATGCACCCTATAACATTAGATGGAACATTTTGGTTAAAAATGCTTCTGCGTGTTCTAAAATGTTATAATACTTCATTTCTTGGGGGTTGGATTATCTTATCCTCAATAATATTAGTTAGAATGCATTGGCATAGGTATATAATCATTTTATGGGTCCGCGAAATGTGGACAAAATTGGGAGGTCACAATTTTTGTAGCAATATTTTTGTTATTGTTAGCTTTTTTGTGGTATTAAACAGGCAAAAACAGCTATTCCTAAAAACAAGTAGGCTATTAAAATTGACATTAGAATAGGCATCACAAGACCTCAGTGATAATTTCAGCTTTGCTGCCAATTAACAGTGAAACTCTGGGTAAATATTTTCCATCTTACCTTTAAGCTCCATTTTCTCCATTTCTAAATTTATGAAGTAGATATAGATCAATGTTCTATTTTACGATATTATACTGCTATATATTTATTTCATTTTTAATTAAAATTTATTAACGATTATCTGTAAGACACGATTTGGTCTCTAAAGCTATCTTCTAGTGGGAAACAAACAGTTTTGAAACTATGGCTAGAAAACAAGAAGGATTATAAATTATTAAATTAAGCTAAGTAAAGTCTTTTAATGAAAGTTTTGCATTTAATAAAAGGTAGTAAGGGATATGTACATTATGAAAGCTAGTTAAGGTGGGGTGCAGTGACTTATGCCTGTGATCCTAGTACTTTGAAAGGCTCAAGTGGGAGGGCCACTTGAGGCAAGGAGTCTGGGACAAGCCTGGGCAACATGGCAAAACCCCGTCTCTACCAAAAATACAAAATATTAGCTGAGTGTGGTGGTGCGTGTCTGTAGTCACAGCTACATGGGAGTCTGAGGTGGGGAAATTGCTTGAAACTGGGAGGTGGAGGTTCAGTGAGCCAAAGATTGTACCACTGCATTCCAGCCTGGGTGACAGAGCCAGACACTGAGAAAGAGCAGAGCAGAGCAGAGCAGAGCAGAGCAGAGCAAAAAGCAAAAAGCAAAGAGCAAAGAAGAGAGGAGAGGAGAGGAGAGGAGAGGAGAGGAGAGGAGAGGAGAGGGGAGGAGAGGGGAGGGGAGGGGAGGGGAGGGGAGGGGAGGGGACGGGACGGGAGGGAGAAAACAAACAAGCAAGTAAGCAAAGCAAAGAAAGCAAGGAAAGCAAAGGAAAATGAAAAGGAAAAGCAAAAGGAAAAGGAAGGAAAGGAAAGGAAGAAGGAAGAAAAGAAAAGAAAGGAAAGCAAAGCAAAGCAAAGCAAAAGAAAAGCAAAGCAAAAGCAAAGCAAAGCAAAAGAAAAGAAGAAGAAAAAGCAAGCAAGCAAGCAAGCAGGCAGACAGGCAGACGAGCAAGCTAGTTAAGTAAGATTTTAGTTAAGAAAATAAACAGGAATTAATAGGAGATGAAATTATATGATCCTGGGACTAGGGTAAAGAAAAGAGTAAAAAAGCCATACAATCTTTCTGTAGCATAATAATAAAAATAACTTCAAAAGTGCTCGGGTTGATGATAGCCTGACAAGGATTAGCTTGGCTACATACCAATTAAAGACAGCTGGTCTAGAAGCTGGTTTCACATGATGCTACAGTAAACTGGTAAAGCAAGTATTAAAACCTAAGGAACAAACTCTCATGTGATATTTACTGGCTCAACATGTTATGGATAAAAGACAATTATATGATGTTAATTAAGATAGTGCTATGCTGGTAAATGTCTAACAACCAGCTTCCCTGAGAGGAAGGACATATTTGAATATTCCCAATATGTTTAATTTCAAGCTATCAATATAATATCACCAAACATGAAGTTGGTACTGCACCATTATATAGTCATTCCATTATACAGGTATCAAAATCATAGATAATAGTGAAATATAATAAAAGAATTAGGTAGTGATGAGTTTTGTGCATCTAGTACATTTGTGAATATATTTCATTTAATGTAAGTTAACATAATTTAATTTTTGATAATAGCTGTGTTTCACAGATCTCAAAATTCTTGAAAATTTGACAAGTATTTCCAGCACATCGAGTCAAGTTAAACATTAGTTTATCATAATATACATTAAAAGAAGTTCTTATCAGTACCTATCCCATCAATCATTAATTTTTCTTATTCTTCTAAGGTGTTAATTTATATACAATTTTATTTTATCTTTGAAAATAAGGAGTCCTGCATTTGTATGAAAATCCTAACAAGAGGAATGAACTTTTGTTAACTCTACAAATGAAACCTGAAATCATGGCTCACAACTAGCACCACCTAATGTCAGGCATTGGAATTGCATATGTAGAGCCCAGAACTGGTTTTCCATGTAGTCAAATGCGAAGCTAAATGCACACACATCCACACACACTACAGATATGGCCAGGACCCACCCCAGACCAACCAAACCAGGGTATCCAATTTATTTTGAAAGCCACGTAGGTAATTTAAATTCAGTTGTTGAACCAAGTTTGAAAACGATCGGCAAAGAGTTATTACTGTAATTCTGATTTTAAAATTTCACATCATGAAAATCTTCAAAGACATATATAAGTAAATAGAATAACATATTATGGACCCCCAGGCACCTGTCACCACATTGAGCAATTATCAACATTTGCCAGTCTTGTTTAATCTTCCTCCATTGCTCTTTATGTTAAAAATAATTTCTTTGGAAGTTTGTCAAAACAAAACTCACAAATCACATTACTTCACCTGAAAATTCTTCGGCATATATCTAGAATTTCTCTTTAAATAGCACAATCTATTATAGTAGCAATAAATACCAAAAATCATTAAATATTTCTTTTAGTAAATATTGAGCCAGATATGATGGTAGTTGCTGCAGATGTGAAAAACCTTAGTGACAATTTAAAAAAAAAATTTAGCTTACATAAAGCCAGTTCAATTCAGAGATATGTTTGGTCAAACTTAGTCCTTGACATATAAATAGTGTTTCTTTCCTAAACTTTCTATTATCTGGTTAATTTCTCCTAAACTTTCCATCATCTGGATAATTCGTCCTCATTTTTTAGAACTCAATTCAAGGATCATCTCACCCAGTTCCTTCCAGACCGAGACCCTCAAACTATGTTAGACAGTCCTACTTTTGTATATGCATAGTTCCCAATGCAGACATGAACTGAGGACTTGTCGATGTGCATTAGAATTGTGAGTTCACAATTCCTTTCTGTATATATAAATACAGAAATCAGGGTTTATATTTTATTCAGTTTTATATTTCTAGCCCTCAGAATCATAGTAGGGGTCACACTAATCTTTGTTGAATGAATAATGAGTCTATGAATGACCATTTTGACTGAGTTTAAGTGTAGATGTCAAGGATAAATGAAGAAATTAGCCAAGTCTGCAAATACGAAGATGTATATTTAAACGAGAAGATTTTATAATCTTACACTTTCATAATTATGACCACATTGATTTGAGGATTTTACGAAGAGAAAGAGGTTATACTAATTATTTTAGCTGTTTCTTTTCATAAGTGATTGCGGTTAGCCAAAACTAAACAAAAGATGCTATGAAGAAACATTAAAGAAGGATATTATAAGTATAAAACAGCCCCCAAACCTGCCAGTCCTTTATGGTTTCACTGTAAATGCTCATACTCGGCTAATATTTATATATTAATTTTAATAATCAATATTTAATGAAAATGCTGTTCTTAAATTATCTTGTATTTGTGGTAGAGATTTACAAAAAAAGGCAATGTTAACATTAGTTAAAACATTTATACAACTGTTGTTAAATAAAACTTCTGAAGTCATATAGTGATTTATTTAGTTGAATAAACCATATTATCATAATCTTTTTTGAACTGTTTACATATCTTTTAGTCTCTGAACTAAGAAATTAAAATTGTATTTGACAACAATTACTCACTCAAATTATAATTAAAATATATGTTGTTACACATCTCAACAAGCAAGCACCCAGAAACCCACTTTATATTCTGTTTCTATTAGGATACTAATTATGACACTATTCTCCTCCCCTCAAAAAAAAGAAACAGAAAGTAATTAACTCATTGCAAATACAATACTATTAATTTTAACTCCTTGGTTCGCCATGAAATTTGAGTTAGCAACCACTTAATTATTAATTGAATTGCTCAGTGCACTCCACTACGCCAAGTTAATTATCAAGAATAACTTGGTGTGACTTTTATTATGAATGGATAATTATAACTTTGCTATTCTAGAATTGTCATGATTTTAAACATGAAAATAATAATGAAGGTAAAGATATACGCATTACTCTTAAATATGCTGATATGCTAATCATTATGAAATAATAGGATGTTCATTTTTATAATAGTATGATTCTTACATAGGGACTAAGATAGGATAGAAAAGTACTTAGAAAGTACTAAGCTTAACAAATAAGTTTAAAAAGGATGAATCTTTTATCTATAATGATATATATTTGTGAAGTAAAAGGCCAATTCTTAGACATTAATTTTATTTCAGCCTAGGAGAACTTTCATTCATTCCCATGCTCTTCTACCACAAGAATTACAAATATCTAAGTACGTGTACATATAAACATTTACTGAACCTATTTTGGTTATGCATTGAATAATCTTTACATTTGAACACAATAGTAAAGCATATGTTTTGTTGTCATCAATTTTATTTCAGTTACTAAGTCAGAATTGCCCAATTGAATCAAGTTTTGTAAATATACAGCTTTATAGTTCCTTAAATCTAAATCTACTCTAATTTTTAAAGCATAAAGAAATACAAAGTTTATCAAATACCCTAATAAAATGTTCCTTTGAATCTATAGTCTCCTATTTATTTGGTGATCAAGAGCTGCTGTTCATAATTTCAAAGAATCTTGAAATAACAAAGTGGAAAGGTGCTTGAGGAAGAGACCAGGATACACCACCAAGTATCTCAGAGTGCTAATGGCAAGGGTCAAAATCATAGCCATATGATGCCTATTTTACTAATGAGAAAACTGAGGCTCAGCTAAAACTTGCCAAAAATTCACACAGTCAGAGATTGATGGAGCCACAATTCAAACTCAGGTCAATCTAATTCCGGAGCCAAGCTCTTGACTGTGTCTGAGACTCACTTATTCCTGGAAAAGCTACAAATCTGGCTTTCTCCTGTCAATATTCGACACAAAATGAAGGCAACCTTTATACAAGTTGCTTTTCTTTCTTTCTATTCTTGTCCTTGGCCCAAGGATCAAACACTCAACGAGACCTAAATATTTTGGAATGGGAGCCAGGATAACCTGTCTTCAGAGATGCTTCCTTGGCTGCATCACTTAGCATCACTTAGTACTCCCTTTTTGCAGGAAAACTTGTAACCCTAGAGCCACGCCAAACTTCCTTCATTTTCTGATTAAAACTATTTTGTATATAATGTCCCACTTTTTTGCATCACAAGTGCCTTGAACCATTAAGTACACAAGTATTTTCCCGGGAAGACGAATTAAACTCTTCATCTTGTTCTTAGAAAGTATGCGTTCATTTTTTTGATAATAGAAATAATGATACTTTATAGTTCTATAGAATCTTGTAAATGGAGGATTTATAGGCGCTTCACGTGTATATTACTGATTGTGGAGTGTTTTTATTGCATATATCTCAGTGGGTGTGTTGGAAATGGGTTTTTCAACATTTAAATATATGCCATTTTAAAAACCCCACTTCCTCTTCTGCTTACAATCTATTCTCTCTCTTCAAAGTGATAATATTCGTTTAACGTCGACTTCGGAAACACATAATAAAAATGGTAAATGTGAATTTTCCTCACTCTCTTTTTAGCTAATATTGTTGCAAATGTCTTCCCTCTGTAAGCAATATTTTCTCTCTTTTCTATTAAGTTTTATTTGCCTAGTTTAGCAGGTTTTATTTTTCTCCTACTTATCGTATTCCTATCCATGTGGGTCAAAAGGAAATTAATGAGCTCTTGTTTCCTCTGATACAAAACATTTCTCTTGGTACATAGTTCTACCTCCCCAATGTTTTCACTCTGGACATGATGGAAAGAGTGAAAAGCAATAGGAGATAGGAGAAGGCATTGCATTCACAATCAACATATGGTCAGCCACTTTCAATGAGTTTTCAGCACTGACGAACACTATCACTGCTGCCTTAAACTTATGCTGGTGTCCATTACTGTCCACTGACTACTTTGTCAAACTACACTTTCTGGCTTTCTTCATACCTCAATGCTTTTTGTGCTCCTTTTCAGGGTTATTCCTTACCCAGTCATTAAACGCATTAAAAGTTCCTCATAAAAAAGGAAGAGTTTATGTCCTTTGCAGGGACATGGATGAAGCTGGAAACCATCATTCTCAGCAAACTAACACAAGAACAGAAAACCAAATACCACATGTTCTCACTTGTAAGTGGGAGTTGAACAATGAAAACACACGGACACAGGGAGGGGAACATCACACACCAGAGCCTGTCGCAAGGTGGGAGTTAGGGGAGGGAGAGCATTAGGAGAAATACCTAATGTAGATGATGGGTTGATGGGTGCAGCAAACCACCATGGCACATGTATACCTATGTAACACACCTGCACATTCTGCACATGTGTCCCAGAACTTAAAGTATAATAATAATAATAAAAAGTTCCTCAAAGATTTGTCCCGATCAATCTTCCCTTCTATCTACAGTCTCTCTTCAGGTTATTGTACCCATTCACATAACTTTAAATAGTATTTACATGCCTAGGCATCCCACATATGTATCTTGATCACAGATATTTCATCCATGTTTCAAGTAGATGTTTCAGATGTATCTCAAATTTAATAGAAATCTGGAAATGTCTCCACCTCCAAATCTGCCCCTTCTTTTCTGTTCTCCAGCTCAGTATTATCTAATATTCTCAGGGATCATCCCTGACACTTCACTTTCTTTCACCTCCACTTTCAAATCTGTCCAAAGTTACTAGTAATAGCTCCATTAACATAAGTATCAAAGACATGTTCATTTCCACTTCCATTGACATCTCAAGGCTTGGTCTATGCTTTGGTATTCTAAGTGGCCATTCTGTTTTCATGGAGGTTCCCTGAAGTGCATTGTTTTCAGCAAAAAGAATGATTATGTCACTACCTTGCTTAAAACCTTTAATAGGCTGGGCGAGGTGGTTCATGTCTGTAATCCCACCATTTTAAGAGGATGAGGCGGGAGGATTGCTCGGGCTCAGTAGTCCAAGATCAGCCTCAGAAACATAACGACACCCTGTCTCTTCAAAATAATTGTTTAAAGTTAGCCAGGAATAGTGGCACATGACTGTAGTAGTCCCAGCTACTTAGGAAGCTGAGGCAGGAAGGTGACATGAGAGGATTGCTTGAGCCCAGGGGTTCAAGGCTGCAGTGAGCTGTGGTCATGTCACTGCACTCCAGCCTGGGCAACAGAGTGAGATTGTGTCTCGAAATAAATAAGTAAAACAAAATTTAAGAATTAAAAAACAAACTTTTAATGGTTTTCCATTGCACTTAGATAAAATCTATACTTATTCTTGTGGCCTACAATGACTTGTACAACCTAAACCTTGCCATGCTCTCCCTCTCTCACCATACCCCATGCACATGGGCTTTCTTTCAGATTTTCAAACATTCCAAGATCTCTTCCAACATCTCAAGACTTTGTTCATGTGATTCCCTACACTCTTTACTGAGTTGCATGTCTCTGCTTCAATACTTTTCCTCACAGATGATTCCTCTCAGTCTCTAGACTGCAGCATTTCTTGTTAAAATATCTCAAAGCTCCGTGTACTTTTCATTCATAGCACTTACTACGGCTTGTAAATATGATTATTGCCTTAAAATACATTTTCCCCTACTAAACTTTAAGCTCCAAAAAGGCAGAAACAATGTGTGCTTTGTTAATTTCTGTAGAGTTTTTGAGACAGAATCAGAATTACTATATGTTGAATAAATGAGTACAGAAGTAAAAATGAAGATTATGATGCCTTTGCTCACTGGTATATAGTGCCTGATATATAAAAATATATATTATATAAATATGTAAACACATATTATATAAATATATAATATACATATAAATGCATATTATATATTATATAAATATATACAAATATATTATATAAATATATACAAATATATTAATATATATATGTGTGTGTGTATACATAGATATATATTCAATGGTAAATGGTTTATTAAACTTTCCCAATCGGTTAAGTATTGGTATGGAGTCACAGAAGTGAGGGAAAACAGTTTTGTCTACCATCTTTGAGATATCACGGTGAGATTTAAGGATACAGAGATTAAATATATTGTCCAAGTCTTTAAGAACCTCATAGACAAAGAGTTTATGTGTGACTCTAAAAAATAGATGGATGAAGATAAGAAGATAAGTATTCACTGACTCTGACCTTTATTTAAATGAAAAACATTGAGGAGGCCAAGGGTTTGGGGAGCTTATGACTTTGTTTTTAACCCTATCGACACTAAGAGAATAGAAATTGCTTACTAACTGGTCACTTAGCTGACTGAAGCAGCTTCTCTCTTTGTTGGACGTTTAAATCAAGTTCCACAATTACTCAGTGCCAAAAAATATGGTGTGATAGTCAAATATCTGGAGGATGAAAAGATATATAGGGTATATGGCAGAACTATGTAAAGTGCAGAATATGAGCTGAAGATAGTCCTAAAGCTCTTGGGAGATGTATATTTGGTGACAATCACATTCACTTCATACTGTCAGCCCTTTGTTATATCATTCTTACTCATTTGGGTCTGATCCTTGCCTTAATTATACTGAGGGAATTATGTATCTCTTTATCAATCTAAAATTGATTTTATCCTTTTTTTTTTTTTTTTTTGAGATGGAGTCTCAGTCTGTCACCCAGGCTAGAGCGCAGTGGCGTGATCTTGGCTAACTGCAACCTCCGCCTCCTGGTTTCAAGATATTCTTCTGCCTCAGCCTCCCAAGGAGCTGGGACTACAGGCGTGCACCAACAAGCCTGGCTAATTTTTGTATTTTTAGTAGAGACAGGGTTTCACCATATCGGCTAGGCTGGTCTCAAACTCCTGACCTTGTGATCCGCCCGCTCAGCCTCCCAAAGTGCTGGGATTACAGGAATGAGCCACTGTGCCTGGCCAATTGATTTTATCTTATACAATTTTCTCTTCTGGGCATCACTATCATTCATCCTCTTCTTTTTCCTCTACATTTAAAAATGAAAACTCTTCTGCAAAAGAGTTTATTAAAACTTATTCTTTTTTTGTTTGTTTTTGAGACAGAGTCTTGCTCTGTTGCCCAGGCTGGAGGGCAGTGGCATGATCTTGGCTCACCGCAACCTCCACCTCCTGGGTTCCAGTGATTCTCCTGCCTCAGCCTCCCAAGTAGCTGGGATTACAAGCATGAGCCACCATGCCTGGTAATTTTTGTATATTTAGTAGAGATGGGGGTTTCACCATGTTGGCTGGGCTGGACTCGAATGCCTGGCCTCAAGTGATCTGCCCACCTCAGCCTCCCAAAGTGCTGGGATTACAGGCATGAGCCACCGCACCCAGCCTATTCTTTTTTGTTTTACATAAGAAGTGTAGCATATAATAATATGTAGTGGTGTGGTAGAGATGAGAAGTGGTTTTTGAAAAGGAAAATGATCACATATACATTATTCACTTGCTAATTACACTTACTGAGTATCTACTTTGCCAAACAATGAATCAAGTAATGAAGATATAATTGTCATTCTTAAGAAGTTCACAGTGTGTGTGTTTGTATATGTATAGAGTCATAGAGGTGACAGAGATGGAGAAAAGGGATTTGATTTATTAAGTAAGTACACAAATAACAAATAATGATTCATAATATGAAAGGTGTTTATATCCACAATGGAAACGGAAATGGGTGGGTACCAATTTTTATTAGATGGTACCCACCATTGCATTATATGCAATTGTTCTACCATCTTAACCATATCAGCTGCACTAAACATGGCTCATTACTGCTAATATGAATATAGATTGATATCAGCAATTTGGGCACATGGGCTTGTCTTTAATTATGGGAAAATATACAAAATATTTCAACCATTTTAAGTGTATACAGTTCAGCGGCATTAGGTACATTCACATGGATATGTAACCATCAACACCATCTATCTCCAAAACTCTTCATCTTTCTAAACTGAAACTCTATACCAATGACACCACAGCTTCTCACTTCCCCTACCCCTCCCTGGTCCCTGGCAACCATTCAACTTGTTGTTTAAGAATTTAACTACTCTAGGTGGATTATCTTCAAAGTTCATCCCTACTTTAGCATGTGACAGAATTTCATTCCTTTTTAAAGCAGAATACTGTTCTGCTGTATGGATACACCACGTTTTGTTTCTCCATTCTTTGTTACTGTACACAGTGTACATTTGTTTCTACCTTTTGGCTATAGTAAAATATGCTGCACCCAAAACATGGGTGTACAAATATCTGTGTGAATACCCGTTTTTCCATTCTTTTGGGTATATACCCAGAAGTGGAATTACTGGATCATATAATAGTTCTTTGTTAAAATTTTTTTAGGAACTAGTCTTGTAGTTTAAAAATAAAGTTTTATTGGAATATAATCACACTCATTCATTTACATATTGTCTATGGTTGCTTTTGCAAAAAAAAAAAAAAAAATGGCAGAGTTTAATAGCTGTGAGATAGACCATATGGCCCACAAAGCCTAAAATATTTACTATCTTGTTCCTTACAGAATAAGTTTGCTAACTCCTGTCTTACAAAATTGCAGTAGCAATTCCTTGGTTTCACATGAAACATATGTCTTCAAACAGTTAAAAGACCTCTCATGTTGGGAAATAAAAGAGGATAATTTTATTCTCAGCCTACAGATGAGAAACCAAGGAAAGTGCTGAATGCCACATGGAAGTTGCAATCTCAAAGGAAGTTAATCCAATATTAATACCCAGACTCCATTGTTGCAGCTAAATCTATCTCATCACAAATCACAGAGTTATTTTACTTCTTTATATGCTATATAGAAAATTCAGATATACATTTCCTATATCAATGCAATGTTTTATGTTTTCTTCTTTTATTGAAGATAGGGTGGGAATACTGCATCAAGTGAAAGTACTTGAGTCTGGGAGAGGCTGAGTCGTATAACTGTGAAATCATTTGTCCTCCAAAAGCTAGGATTTAAAAAATATATCAGATTCATGTGCAATGTATGACTGAAAACATACTTCTCTGGAATGTTAAAGATCAGGGTAATTTTCTGTCTCGTTGATCTAATATTGACAGTCGAGTGTTAAAGTCTCCCACTATAATTGTGTGGGAGTCTAAGTCTGTTTGTAGGTCTCTAAGAACTTGTTTTATGAATTTGGGTGCTCCTGTATTGGGTGCATATATATATTTAGAATAGTTGGCTCTTCTTGTTGCATTGATCCCTTTACCATTATGTAATGTCCTTCTTTGTCTTTTTTGATTTTTGTTGATTTAAAGTCTGTTATGTCAGAGACTAGGATTGCAACCCATTTGTTTGTTTGTTTGTTTTTCTTTCCATTTGCTTGGAAAATATTCCGCCATCCCTTTATTTTGAGTCTATGCGTGTGTCTGTGAGATGGGACCCTGAATACACCACACCGATAGGTCCTGACTCTTTATCCAATTTACCAGTCTGTGTCTTTTAATTGGGGCATTTATCCCATTTACATTTAAGGTTAATATTATCATGTGTGAATGTGATCTTGTAATTATGATGTTAGTTGGTTATTTTGCCTGTTAGTTGATGCAGTTTCTTCATAGGGTCAATGGTCTTTACAATTTGGTATGTTTTTCTCAGTGGCTGGTACTGGTTTTTCCTTTCCATATTTAGTGATTCCTTCAGGAGCTCTTGTAAGCCAGGCCTGGTGGTGACAAAATCTCTCAGCATTTGCTTGTCTGTAAACGATTTTATTTGTCTTTTGCTTATGAAGCTTAGTTTAGCTGGATATGAAATTCTGGGCTGAAAATTATCTTATTGAAGAATGTTGAATATTGGCCCCCACTCTCTTCTAGCTTATAGGGTTTCTGCAGAGAGATCTGCTGTTAGTTTGATGGCCTTCCCTTTGTGGGTAACCCAACCATTCTCTCTGGCTGCCCTTAACACTATGAGCAACTTCAGCCAAGTCTCAGAATACAAAATCAATGTGCAAAGATCACAAGCATTCCTATACACCAATAATACACAGAGAGCCAAATTGTGAGTGAACTCCCATTCGCAATTGCTACAAAGAGAATAAAATACCTAGGAATACAACTTACAAGGGATATGAAGGGCCTCTTCAAGGAGAACTACAAGCCACTGCTCAAGAAAATAAGGAAGGACGCAAACAAATGGAAAAACATTCCATGCTCATGGTTAGGAAGAATCCTTGTCACGAAAATGGTCATACTGTCCTAAGTAATTTACAGATTCAATGCTATCCCCATCAAGCTACCATTGGCTTTCTTTACAGAATTAGGAAAAATTACTTTACATTTCATATGGAAACAAAAAAGAGCTTGTATAGCCAAGACAATCCTAAGCAAAAAGAACAAAACTGGAGGCATCATGCTACCTGACTTCAAACTATACTACAAGGCTACAGTAACCAAAACAGATTGGTACTGGTAGCAAAACAGATATATAGACCAATGGAACAGAACAGAGGCCACAGAAATAATGTCACACATCTACAACCACCTGATCTTTGACAAACCTGATGAAAACAAGCAATGGGGAAAGGATTCCCTATTTAATAAATGATGCTGGGAAAACTGGCTAGCCATGTGCAGAAAACAGAAACTGCTCCCCTTTCTTACACATTATACAAAAATTAACTCAACATGCATTAAAGCCTTCAACCTAAAACCTAAAACCATCAAAGCCCTAGAAGAAAACCTAGGTAATACCATTCAGGACACAGGCATGGGCAAAGACTTCATGACTAAAACACCAAAAGCAATGGCAACAAAAGCCAAAATTGACAAATGGGATCTAATTAAACTAAAGAGCTTCTGCACAGCAAAAGAAACTATCATCAGAGCAAACAGGCAACCTACAGGATGGGAGGAGATTTTTGCAATCTATCCATCTGACAAAGGGCTAATATCCAGAATCTATAAGAAACTTGGACAAATTTATAGGAAAAAAAAAAACAACCCTGTCAAAAAGTGGGCAAAGGATATGAAATGACACTTCTCAAGAGAAGACATTTATGTGGCCAACAAACATATGAAAAAAAGCTCATCATCACTGGTCATTAGAAAAATGCAAATCAAAACCACAATGAGATGCCATCTCATGCTAGTTAGAATGGCGATCATGAAAAAGTCAGGCAACAACAGATGCTGGAGAGAATGTGGAGAAATAGGAACGCTTTTACACTGTTGGTGGGAGTGTAAATTAGTTCAATCATTGTGGAAGACAGTGTGGTGATTCCTCAAGGATCTAGAACCAGAGACACCATTTGGTATCTCTGGTTATATCCCATTACTGCATATATATCCAAAGTATTATAAATCATTCTGTTATAAAGACATATGCACATGTATGTTTATTGCAGCACTATTCACAATAGCAAAGACTTGGAACCAACCCAAATGCCCATCAACGATAGGCTGGATAAATAAAATTGGCACATATACATCATGGAATACTATGCAGCCATAAAAAAGAATGAGTTCATGTCCTTTGCACGGACATGGATGAAGCTGGAAACTATCATTCTCAGCAAACTAACACAGGAACAGAAAACCAAACACCGCATGTTCTCACTTGTAAGTGGGAGTTGAGCAACGAGAACACATGGACACAGGGCGGGGAACATCACACACTGGGGCCTGTCAGGGGATGGGGGGCTAGGGGAGGGATAGCATTAGGAGAAATACCTAATGTAGATGATGGGTTGATGGGTGCAGCAAACCACCATGGCATGTGTATACTTTTGTAACAAACCTGCACGTTCTGCCCATGTATCCCAGAAGTTAAAGTATAATAATGAAAAAGAGATCAGGGTAAAATATTTCTTCTCATTGAACATAGCCATAGGTAGGATCATAAAATAGCACAACTTATATAAATAGAAAAATAAATGATTCAGAAACAGGTCTCAGGTACAAACAGCCAAAATAATTCAATGAAATTATTTCTCTATACTGCCAATTGTAGACTCACATGGCATCGTATTTGATATAAATAATAGTTTATTTTAAATGAATATAGACAGAAGTGGTTGGAAGCTAAAAACACATATTTCTTCTCCATAAGATGAAAGAGGATTTAGGATACACTTAAGATAACATAGTAAATCTTGTTTGTTTTGCCAGTGTAGGTTCTGCTTGGCATTTAAGTATCTGTTACTTAATAGAAACATTCAATTTTAGGACCCAAAAATATCACACAATATTATTCCTTAAAATTATACCTATTTAAATCTAACTAGCCACATCATATAGTGACTGACATTTTTAGATGAAACCCACAAGTGTGAAATATTTTTATTTTGAAGACTCTTTCATATTTAATATGCATTCATGCTAACTTTTCAAATTTAAAGCACCTTCTATGAAATGTATTTTAAT
This sequence comes from Macaca fascicularis, assembly GCF_037993035.2. Classification (NCBI taxonomy): domain Eukaryota; kingdom Metazoa; phylum Chordata; class Mammalia; order Primates; family Cercopithecidae; genus Macaca; species Macaca fascicularis. The sequence goes on from NC_088395.1 coordinate 32,335,452, forward strand.
ACAAATACCCTATATTGTATAATTTACTTCAATGTTACAAATTTTCTATGACTATGTATATCATTCACAATATGAAATATAAAAATTTATTTAAATATATATAAAATTATTGGTATATTTTATTTACTTTGTACTAAATATAATGGGATTTGATATTATATTAAATTTACATTCGTGATGAATATAAGTAAATAAACATTGAGTAAATGTTTTAAGAAATGTGCTATCTGCATGAATGACTATTCAATACATTTTTATTGAACATCCATCAAGTTCATTGTGATGAATACAGTTTTAGAAAAAATACTAATACTCTGGCTTCAAAGATTGCTATATATTGAAAGTCTACAATGCTTTGAATGCTGTGGGAAGACAAGATAAATTAGGACTCTTGATCACTGTCCCATAAAGGCTTATAATCTGTCTAATAAGGAATAGCCAACAATTATTACACTAGGAAACAGTAAAAATAAGTAGAAAGCAATGTTCCAGATGTTCAGAGGAGTTGGAGAATCATCTCCTTATGGGTTGGTCAAGAGAGCCTTGATGGAAAATGGAGCATCTGAGCAGGGCATTGAAGGATCATTTAATGGATATTCCTCCCTCCCAAAATTTTTTTTCTGTCCAATATCCCTTCTGTGGTGAAGAAAATTAGTACTCTTTGGAAATCTAGGTATTTATTTCACTATGTTTCTCATGTTCCTTTGGGGTTTCACGAGGGCCAATGTGACTGAATCTTGGAAAATGGGAATGTGTAGAAAGTGATGCATCACTTCTTGCCTGAGGCCCTTAATAGTTAGTGTCAATTTCTCAGCTCTCCTTTGTCAATACCTCTGAAGTTTCAATGTTGATATGGCAGAGCCACAAGATGAAAGCAATTTAGGTCCCTGAGTCACTGTGAAGGAATGTTACCTGATTTATATCAGACTTTATATGAGCAGTAAATACACATTCATTAGGCCGCTGAGATTTCAGGGTTAGGTTTTTGTGGCATATGTAACATTAATTGTTCTGAATAAGTATCTACTCTTTTGTGAATGGTACCCTGCTTTTCCTTGGATGAAATTACTCCTCCCTCATTCTGCATGATCTTAGGGGAACCTATAATCATAGTGCTCTGTAAACGCTATAAATTGGTGGGAAAAGTTCCTAATTTAGGCCAATTAGATTTAGAAATTCGATTCTGGAACTGAGAAAAGGAGAGTCAGTACAATTTGAAGCTGAACCATTTTAATGACAGCACCCAAAAAGTAACTTCCCTGGAGTTCCTGCCTCTCAGTGCTGCCCTGTGCCATAGTTGCCTTCTTCCCTTAATTTCCAAGAACTATACATTATCCCTCCAATAAGTTTCATTTCACTTCAGTTAAATGGAGATGGTTTCTGCTTCTTAGAATCAAAGCTTCCTAATGGTTATAGGAGGTGAGGACTTTTATATATAAAATTACACTCCAAAGAAGTACGGAATAAGGGTATTTTAGATAAAATAAGCACATTTTGCTGTAGAGTTGCATAGAGATACAAGTTACAGAAGCTATGTTAGGGTTTATAAGTGCCAGACTATGAATTCTGGATGTTAGCCTCTGGCCTAGGAGGTTAGAAAATCAAATGCCTTCAGGGGACATGTGGGACACATTAAATTGTAAAGCCTTATGAAGTATAGCAATAAGTGCTAAACTGATGGTGTTCATCAGTCCAACCTCTGCCCTGTTTCATTGCCTTTTAAAGTTCCTTGCAGGTCAAACAAAACAGCCAAGCAAAACGTATCCTTCAGCTCTCTTTTCTCCTGGGGCTACCAGTTTGAAATCAAAGCTATCAATAGAGAAACACTGAAGGTTTCTGTGCTGGGAAATGTGAAGCAGGAAGTACTGCTTCAGAAAGGTTAACTCCTTCAAAATAAACAGTGATTTGGGTTGAGAGAGATCTCTTACAAGGTATCTACTGACTTGAGATTCATGTCCAGGAGAATGAAAAGGGAGGACATGAAAGCAAAAAGAATGTACAGAATCCAGTAAATGGCAACATATTCAATTAAAGCGCAGGGAGGTATAAAGAAAGGACAATACATGTTTTAATCTGAGGACATTATAAGAAATAATGGTGGTAGGTTCTTGGAATTGAGAAGCCTAAGTTGCATGTTATAGGAATCAAAGTGGTGGTGCTATTGACTTCGTAACTTTAAGAGAACTTCATAAAATTTGTGAATTAGTTATTTCTTTATCTTAAATGCTATAGCACTAACACCTCAAAAGAACAACCTACAAATGTCTACCCACATGAATTATACAGAATATTTTGTTTTAACGAATGGCTGGCCCAAGAAAATGGTTGCACTCAGGAGAGAATGTTTGTGATTGTTTTCGGAAATTCTTCTGTGGGGTGGGTAGTAATACACTCAAGAGAGCGTGTTTGTGATTTTTCTGGGAAATTTTTTCATGGAGTGGGTAATAAATAGAGCAGAAGATTAGGTGAGAAATACTCAATTTCAGGACTAAACTGTTGTAAATTGTAATATTAAATTATAAAATTTAAACATTGTGAATATGTTCTTTTTCTGTACTCAGATATTAAATCAAGTATTTTTAGGTAATTAGTGGAAGGTGAGCTTATAAAAATATTGATAGCAAATAAAACAATAATTGCCTAAACACCAGGGTTACTTGATACCTAAGGGCTAATCCTAACATGATGGTATCTTGAAATACATAATGCAGACCCATAAACTAGTATGAGAATCAAAGTACAATGTTTTTATTGACCTTCTTAATGTGTGTACTCACACAGAGATATTATTCACAAAATGAAAGTTAGCAGTTTGTGAGTGAAAGAAAATAGACCAGAAATAAGGTACATACTTGATGATTCTACTTTTATAAAATTCTAGAAAATGCAAACTTATCTCTAATGCCAGTCAGCATCAGTGGTAACCTGAGAATGAAGGGAGGGGTAGGAGAGAGTGATTACCAAAAACAGACTTGTGAGGATGTTGGATATATTCATTATCTTGACTGTGGTAATAGTTTCACTGGTATTTGCATATGTCAAAATGTATCAAATTGTACTATTTAAATGTGTAGTTTATTGTATATTATTTATACCACAATGAAATTGTTTCCAAAAAGAACTAGCTTGGCCAAAACACTACCTAAATGCATTACTAGGTATAAAAGTTTTACTTAAAAACAATGTATGTCTCAATAAGGATAAACATTACTGTAGTGAACACTGTGGTGTGCCACCCAGATTCACCAATTACAAATGAAGCATTCATTCTCCCAGTTGCTGGGATTGTTATCTACTAACAGAGCGTAGCTAAGCTCTTCCAAGAAATTTCTCTCAGCAGACAGGCTTCTTTGACCAAGATGATATTGCCTGGAAGCTGGTAGTTGGGAGGCTCACATCTAATGACTAATGGATTAGGGATACAACGGTTCACCCTCCTTGCTTCATACAGTAATACTCTGAATGGTCATCCCAAGCCCACATGGGATCAGATAAGATCTTCCATTTAACTGCATCATTATTCAACTCCTCTCTCTGCTCAATTCTCCTGCCCAGGCATTTTTCTTAAGAGCACTCACTAAGAAAGCATCTGCATGGAAATCTCTATCTTAGAGTCTATTTCTTAGAAAATCCAATCTAAGATAACAACCTAATATGTTGAGAAGTTAAAATGCAGAAAATAGAAATACATATTTGAAGTAATCATTTAAATAACATTGGCTGGGCGCGGTGGCTCCAGCCTGTAATCCCAGCACTTTGGGAGGCCGAGACAGGTGGATCACGAGGTCAGGAAATCGAGACCATCCTGGCTAACCCAGTGAAACCCCGTCTCTACTAAAAATACAAAATAATTAGCCGGGCGAGGTGGCGGGCACCTGTAGTCCCAGCTACTCGGGAGGCTGAGGCGGGAGAATGGCGGGACCCCGGAAGGCGGAGCTTGCAGTGAGCTGAGGTCGCACCACTGCACTCCAGCCTGGGCGACAGAGCGAGACTTCGTCTCAAAAAAAAAAAAATAAATAAAAATAAAAATAAATAAATAAATAAATAAATAAACAACATTATGAAAATGTATGTCAGTATTTATAAATATCCATTATATACAATGATAATATTTTATCATTTCTTCAACTTATTACTAGATTTCTGGGAAAAAATACAGGATACAAGTGCTTAAAGAAAGCTCAAGAAGGAGATACAGCCGACTGTATGTGATAACAGAATATTTTGCAGACTGTCAACTATTGAGGACACTGGCGTGTTTGGAAGAATAACTTATTAAATTTTAGAATAAAGGTACAACATATTGTTATCAATCTTAATAAATTCATTCAGCATTTCAGAATAACATGAAAATATGCCAATAGAAATTCCATTTTACTATTGTTACTATCAAGAACTTGGCAAAATTTGGTCTTTTACTTTGTGAATGTATAAAATGATACCATTAACATATATGGAATTAACTACATGCTAACTGTAACAGATTCCACTTTTCCATAAATGAAATAGCCATGATAATTCTTTCTTTAGGATGAAGAGAGAGAATTTTCCATGAAATTTTGAATTGATTTTCACTATGTAAAGACATGAAACACATGTGCTAGCTCTGGAGGATGAAAGAAGATGAAAATGTCCTCTATAGGAAGGCCATCCAGGATATTGAATGGTAAGAGACAACTTCCATCTAATTATAGATGCATTGGTATGTATCTATATAATATGGTCCATTAGCTAATAACATGGTCCATTAGCTATAACACTTATCCTTTCCCTTTCTACCAACCCTCATTTATCCCTCAGCCATTGATTTTAAAAATTATTATATATTATAATATATATTATATATATGACATCCAAAGGAAAAAATGTAAATGAAACTCACTTCCAAGAGACTACTGCTCTCAGCAGACTGAAAAGAGAATTAAAAACCAAATATCTACAAATTTATTTAGCGTAGAAAAACAATTCGTGTATCTTAAAGGCAGTGATAGGGTTTAGCTGTGTCCCCATCCAAATCTCATCTTGAATTGTAGTTCCCATAATCCCCAGATGTCATGGGAGGGATCCTGTGGGAGGTAACTGAATCACGGGGGTGGTTATCCTTGTGCCGCTATTCTTATGATAGTGAGTTCTCATGAGAGCTGATGGTTTTATACGGGACTTTTCCCCCTTTGCTCAGCACTTTTCCTTCTTGCCATCATGTGACGAAGGATGTGTTTGCTTCTGCTTCCATAGTGATTGTAAGTTTCCTGAGGTCTCCCCAGCCATGCAAAACTGTGAGTTAATTAAACCTCTTTCCTTTATAAATTACCCAGTCTCAGGCGATTCTTTATAACAGCATGAGAGCAGACTAATACAGTAAATTGGTACCACAGAGAGTGGGATACTACTATAAAGAAAGCCAAAAATGTGGAAGCAACTTTGGAACTGGGTAAAAGGCAGAGGTTCAAAGAGTTTGGAGGACTCAGAAGAAGACAGGAAAGTATGGGAAAGTTTGGAACTTTCTAGAGAATTGGAGGGATCAGAAGACAGGAAGATGTGGGAAAGTTTGGAATTTCCTAGAGACTTGTTGAATGGCTTTGACCCAAATACTGATAGTCATATGGATAATAAAGTCCAGACTGAGGTGGTCTCAGATGGAGATGAGAAACTTGTTGGGAACTGTAGTAAAGGTCAATTTTGCTACACGTTAGCAAAGAGACTGGTGGCTTTTTGCCCCAGTCCTAGAGATCTTTGGAATTTTGAACTTGAGAGAGATGATTTAGGGTATCTGGTGGCAGGAATTTCTAAGCAGTAAAGTGTTCAAGATGTGACTTGGGTGCTGTTAAAAGCATTCAGTTTTATGTATCCACAAAGATGTGGTTTGGAATTGGAAATTATGTTTAAAAGGGAAGCAGAGCATAGAAGTTCAGAAAATTTGATGCCTGAGGATGCGATAGAAAAGAAAAACCCATTTTCTGAGGAGAAATTTAAGTCAGCTATAGAAATTTGCATATGTAACAAGGAGCCAAATGTTAATCACCAAGACAATGGGAAAATTGTCTCCAGGAAATGTCAGAGGTTTTCATGGCAGTCCCTCTCATCACAGGACCAGAGGCCTAGGAAGAAACAACTGTTTCCTGGGCTGGGCCCAGAGCCCCTCTGCTATGTGCAGCCTAGGGACTAGGTGCCCTGCATCCCAGCCACTCCAGCTATGGCTAAAAGGGGCCAAGACACAGCTCAGCCCATGGCTACAGAGGGTGCAAGACCCAAGCCTTGGCACTCAATGCTAGCCTGTGAAAGTAGCCAGGAAGGGGGCTGTACCCTGCAAAGCCACAGGGGTGGAGCTACCCAAGGCTGTGGGAGCCCACATCTTGCATGACCTGGATGTAAGACATAGAGTCAAAGATTATTTTGGAGCTTTAAGATTTAATTACTGCCTCATTGGATTTGATTTGCATGAAGCCTGGAGCCCCTTTGTTTGGGCCAATTTCTCCCTTTGGAATGGGTGTATTTACCCAATGCTGGTACCTCCATTGAACCTAGAAAGTAACTAACTTGCTTTTGATTTTATGGCTCCTAGGCAGAAGTGACTTGCCTTGTCTCAGATGAGACTTTGGGCGTGGACTTTTGGGTTAATGTTAGAATGAGTTAAGACTTTGCGTGACTGTTGGGAAGGCATTATGGTGTTTTGAAATGTGAAGACATGCCATTTGGGAGGGGCCAGGGATGAAATGATATGGTTTGGTTGTGTCCCCACCCAAATTGAATTTTGAATTGTAGTTCCCATAATTCTCATGTGTCATGTGAGGGACCCAGTTGGAAGTAATTGAATTATGGGGGCAGTTATCCCCCCCCCCCCGCATGGTGCTGTTCTCATGATAGTGAGTTCTCATGAGATCCGATGGTTTTATAAGGGGCTTTTCCTCCTTTGCTCAGCACTTCTCCTTCCTGCCGCCATATGAAGAAGAATGTGTTTGCTTCCCCTTCTGGCATGGTTATAAGTTTTTCCTGAAGCCTCCCCAGTCATGTGGAACTGTGAGTCAATTAAACCTCTTTGCTTTATAAATTACTCAGTCTTGGGCAGTTCTTCTAAGCAGCATGAGAACAGACTAATACAGGCAGTATGATCAACATATTTTACTTTCTGAGTTTACTTATTAATGCTAAACTGTATTTTTACCTTTTTACTTTTGAACGTCATTGTCATATTAATAAGAGAATTTTTTTGACCAAAGTATTTTAAGTTCTGTACACTCGTAGTCTTTGATCTAAAGATTTACACATCATGGACAGAAATGTTATGAAAATCATTTAGAGAACTATTTAATGGAAAACATTTCATATTTAATATATTTTCTAGTTTTCACATATGTTGTACATATAAGAAATCTAATTTTATCACCATTGATAATAGTGATAATGGCAGCCTTCATATAAAATATACTTCTGTCTTTTCTTTATTTATTATTATACCTGCAAGAAGACACATGGCCCTATGCAGCCAATAAATAGATGCATAATATAATAATAATTATAAAGATATAATAAATGTTTATACTTTACATGATTTACATACACCACCAAATGCAAAGGAACTATGAAGCACTTTGCACTGAGACCAGTTAACACCTAAATTCTCCCCCCTTTAGCTATGCGGTGATCTATTTCTTGTTACATACAATATGCTGAAAAAATGAGGCTAGAAGTAATTCCAGTGCTTTTAAACCCAATCTACAATTTGATTTCCTTTGTGACCTTTGAAACATCACTGTTACAAAAGTTCCACCATTCCTAATGCCCCAGATCTGCCACTGTTGTTTCCCTATTAAGAAGCAAACCAAAGCAAAACAAAGTAAAACAAAAACCTTCACACAGTTTTCAGTTCTCTTTCTTCTCAGTAAACAAAAGATTTTCACTTAATTTCACTTATCTCATTTTTATGTGTTCTTCAACCTTAAAGTACTTCCAGCCTTGTTCATGTCTCTCTTAAACTTTCTTCTTTATACATTTCAAAAGCTTTGCTCCTTCTTTTTCTGTCATCTAAGTGGGTTGTCTAGATCTCTATTCATATTACTCTTTATGTTACCACCTATAAACCAAAATATTTTCATGCAGCAAAGAATTCTGATCATGAGGCAAAATGAACTAATGAGAAAAATTTGTCTTCATTTCTAGTGAAAACTAATTTATTCTTGCCTTCTCTAGGTATATTTCAAGAACTGTATTTTTGGTCTTTTAGGACTTTACTTTGAAAATGTTGAAATTAGTAGTGAATTTCTAACCAACACTGTGCATAAAGTCAGCTAGTTCAAGCAAGTCATAGAAGCCTCCAGCAATTCTGTGACCAAAGAAAATTAACCATAATATTAACTTTTCCTTTGACTTTAAAGATAATAATTTTAATAATTTCCAGGAGACTTGAAAAAATCTTGGCACAAAAATGAAATTTTGTTAAATCAATACTTTGAGAAATACCCCCAAATTATTTCTATATTGGTGATAGTAAAAGACAAATTCAAGTATTTTATGCCGTTCAAGAAATTGGCTTATGTAGGATTATGTATATGACCTTTAATTTCCGCTTCTAATTTTGTCACTAACTGTTATGAATCACACTTAAAAAACAAACCATGGCTATGATCTTTTTAAAGTTGTAAAGCAAGACTCAATAATACACAGAGCTAACCAAAAGTGAGTACATAGGAATAACAAAGGTAAACATTAGCAAAAGATTAAACAAGTAAGTCAACAAGGAAGAAATAGAAAGACACAGCCATACAAGACTCGTAATACAAAAGCTTATGGTGAATCAGGATCCAGAGGAATGCAGGAGTCAGAAAAGTAACACAAATAAGTAGAAGAGTGACCAGCTGGGTAGGGAAGTACAGTGGCCCTTGCTAGGGTAATAATGCCCCTCCCTCACATTGCCATAGATCCAGGTGGAGCTCACCCATTATCTTGGGCCTGGACACTCCAGGGTACTCAGGTTGATGTCCTACAGCCAGAAACTGCATGTCTTAGCCTAAAGTCTATCTTTGAAGCAGAAAAAGTAGCGATAACCACATGCAAAAACAGGCTGGAAGTACTTGCAAAAGGAAATGAATACCCTGACACCCTGAGCGAACCTTTAAAAGTGATTAATAAGAGTTGAAATATAAACACCTCAGTTCTTGCACCTTGTCTAAGATAACTCCAAGACAAGTGTTTTATGCTTTCCCAGACTTTCTCCAGGGAATTAAGCCCTAGTTCCCACAGTGGTGTTTGGCTTGATAACATACTCTTTACAGGTTGCTTTCTCTCACCTTTCACACAACTCCACTATCCTACCGCAGCTTCCTAGAATCACTGCCCAAACAAAGTATTTGAACTCAAACCCTTGTCTCAGGATTTGCTTATGTAAGAACCCAAACTGAGACACTCACAATGCAAGAATTTATATTATTAAGACCAGAATCAATCGTAAAGCATGGCTAGTCTCATCCTCTACGTAGAGGTAAGGAAAAGCACTTAATTGGAGTGGAAAATTTACTCATTCTTCTGAAAAATGAATAATGTACTCTTTTGTGTAATAGACAGTGTGTGTAATGGGATACAGATATACCTAATAGTAGTGTTACAGTAGGCAACTAGTCAGATATGAGCAGGGTAGGAGACCCCCCAACCCCAACCAAGAATGTCAGGCAACCATCAAGTGATGGTCAGGTGGTTATTAAACTGTGTCTTTAAAATAATAATTGGTCACAGCCAGTACCAGGGAAAGGCAGTCTCCCAATAGATAAAAACGCCTGAAATTGGTGATCAGCAGCTTCCTGATGAGATCCCAGGATTTGGGCAAATGGGCTCCCGCATGCACACTAAGAGGCAAAATGTCGGAGTGTAACTGGTATGGCCTTCCTCTAGAAACACTTGACTGGTAAGGGAACACTTCTTGAATATAACTCCGGTAAACATACCGTGTGTGCTCCCCTCCCAAGTGTCCGTAGACCACTGTGCATGCAGATAGTCCCCCACCCTAAGGGAAGAATCGGGGAGAAGGGATATAAGACCATGGAAGAATGCCAGAATACAAAACCATAAATCAAAGATCAAACAGGACACTTAATCTCTCAAGTCGCCCACTTGGTCCTTTTCCAAATGTACTTTATTTCCTTTCATTTCTGCTCTAAAGTTTTTAAATAAACTTTCATTCCTGCTCTAACACTTGCCGCAGCCTCTTCTTCTGCCTTATGCCTACTTGGTCGAATTCTTTCTTCTGAGGAGGCATGAATTAAGGTTACTGAAGACCCATATGGATTCACTGCCAGTAACAGGAGGAGAGAGTTATTCAACAAATTATTATATACCAACTGTATAGTAAGTGACCTTACTCATTCTGGCTCACCATCGCAATACGAGTATTAGGGTTCAAAGGATAAGCTTTCATGAAATGTAAATCTCTTAGTATAAATAATTAAAATGATATCCAAGTATTGGATTCTAAATAAATACTTTTAAGAATAGTTATTACAAGAAGACTGTATCTAATCACAAACAGGTTTTTATTTTGTTTTGTTTTTCTCATAATCTCAAGCTGCTGAAACAAATTTAATGGAGTCCTTTCCTCATCACTGAATTCTGTAGATTTTTCTTTCAGTTGTAAGAAAATAATGCTTTCCTTTTGAAGATGTTGGCTTGGATTAGAAAAATGCTTTATTATGAGTATTGCAAAGCTACTTATTTACCACAGCTAGACAGAGACTCTTTCTTACTTTGTCATGCAGCTGCTTGTTTTTAAACAAATTTTGCCAAGAGACATAAACCAGATGGTCTTCTTCAAGGGTATCCTGTGAGCTGTGATAGTCAGCTTATGGTAGTTTTGAGCAGCAGACAGCTGGGTATGGAAAGTCATGATGCTATTTGGAAATCCAACTACCAAGTGTGCTGAAGCACAAGGAGATTCTCAAGTCGGTAAATAAAACTGTGACTTAAAGTTTGTTTCAGTATTCTATTTTTATGGGGGGCATTAACTTTATGCTTTATAATATTACTTTTTTGGGTAAAATAAAAGTACCCCAATACACTGAATTAGAGGGAAAACTTGTGAAAAAATGGATTCAGAATACATTTCCAAGTGGCATCAACAAATTGTAAGTTAGGCTTTCTAATAGGGTTGTATATATTTTATCAAAAATGTCTAATACTGTAATAAAATTCTACTAGAATAGTGTAGTATTTCAAGTTGCAAGTCTCAGTTCTGTTTTGTAGTAGTGTTATACATCCACACTCTTGAAATGGGTTCACTAACTGTGAGTGTATTTCTCTAACCCTGGTGTTTGGATATGCCATGTGACTTGTTTTGACAATTGACTATGGATGGAAGAGAGTATGCTGGTTAGAAATCTAGGTCTTAAGAACCATCATGTGTTTCTGCTTACCCTTCTGAGATCTTTAGAACTCTGCCATGGAAGAATGTGCCTCAAGTATCTACTGCCATTCCAGCTTGTGCCCCAGAATGAGACACATAGATCAGACATGTTTGGTCAACCTACAATCATATTCTGAATCAGAGATTACTCAACATAACCCTGTGAATATGAGGATTATTGCTTATTGTTCTTTTGGGGTATGCTTGTCACACAGCTTTATTGTGCTTGTAGCTGACTAATATTGGTTGACATTGGTAAGGTCCCAATAAACAGCTACCTTGGGTCACTCCTACATTACTGAGAGATAGGGGAAAGAATATGAGATAAAAATAAAAGTTAGCATCTACGTCCTTATCAGGATGCTACTATTTTATGGAAGGTACCCATAGAGATTACAGAATTGTATCTCTGATGATCCCGAAATTCCTTCAAAACAAAGGACACAGAATGAACCATCCTTGGTTTTCAAGTACTATGTTATAATTTTGAATATTAGAGAAAGACAAATGAAAAAACTGAAAAAAAATTTAAAAAGCATTTCAAGACAAACTAAACAGACAAAATTTGCCTTTTTATGAAGAAAGTTCAAATTTATTCAAACATATAAATTACTCAAAGGCTAAGAATTTTTAAATGCACATCGGAATTGTCATTTCTTACAAGTATCTAGCCATACTAGGAAACTACAAAGAATATTTTAAAACCTGTATTTCAGGCAGAAATCTCTCAAAAACCACATCTTTGGCTTGTAATGGGCAGTTTTCCCTTGAGAAAACTGGTATTTTCAAGAGGAATTTGAGACTATCCACGGATAAACTAAAACTAATATGAAAATAATTCTTGTGAAAACTGCCTTACAAGCAAGAATTTGCAACTTTCATAGAGTAAACAGATTTTTAAAGTGTTAGAATTTCATAATTGTGACAAACATCCTCCTAGAATAGAAGGTAAAACAAGCAAGCAGACAAGCAAGCAAGCAAACCTTTCACCAGAATGTTATACTGACTTTAGAGACTAATGGATATATTTTTCTCTATGAGAGACTGTTCATGTATCTCTAATTCCCTAATTAGAAAAACATATCCAGGTCTTAGGAGGGGCGGAGCAAGATGGCCGAATAGGAACAGCTCCAGTCTCCAACTCCCAGCGCGAGCGACACAGAAGACCGGTGATTTCTGCATTTTCAACTGAGGTACTGGGTTCATCTCGCTAGGGAGTGCCGGACAATCGGTGCTGGTCAGCTGCTGCAGCCTGACCAGCGAGAGCTGAAGCAGGGCGAGGCATCGCCTCACCTGGGAAGCGCAAGGGGGAAGGGAATCCCTTTTCCTAGCCAGGGGAACTGAGACACACAACATCTGGAAAATCGGGTAACTCCCACCCCAATACTGCGCTTTAAGCAAACAGGCACACCAGGAGATTATATCCCACACCTGGCCGGGAGGGTCCCACGCCCACAGAGCCTCCCTCATTGCTAGCACAGCAGTCTGCGATCTAACCGCAAGGCAGCAGCGAGGCTGGGGGAGGGGCGCCCGCCATTGCTGAGGCTTAAGTAGGTAAACAAAGCCTCTGGGAAGCTCGAACTGGGTGGAGCTCACAGCAGCTCAAGGAAACCTGCCTGTCTCTGTAGACTCCACCTCTGGGGACAGGGCACAGCTAAACAACAACAACAAGAAGAAGCAGCCGAAACCTCTGCAGACGCAAATGACTCTGTCTGACAACTTTGAAGAGAGCAGTGGATCTCCCAACATGGAGGTTGAGATCTGAGAACCGACAGACTGCCTGCTCAAGTGGGTCCCTGACCCCTGAGTAGCCTAACTGGGAGACATCCCCCACTAGGGGCAGTCTGACACCCCACACCTCACAGGGTGGAGTACACCCCTGAGAGGAAGCTTCCAAAGTAAGAATCAGACAGGTACACTCGCTGTTCAGCAATATTCTACCTTCTTCAGCCTCTGCTGCTGATACCCAGGCAAACAGGGTCTGGAGTGGACCTCAAGCAATCTCCAACAGACCTACAGCTGAGGGTCCTGACTGTTAGAAGGAAAACTATCAAACAGGAAGGACACCTACACCAAAACCCCATCAGTACGTCACCATCATCAAATACCAGAGACAGATAAAACCACAAAGATGGGGAAAAAGCAGGGCAGAAAAGCTGGAAATTCAAAAAATAAGAGCGCATCTCCCCTGGCAAAGGAGCGCAGCTCATCGCCAGCAACGGATCAAAGCTGGACGGAGAATGACTTTGACGAGATGAGAGAAGAAGGCTTCAGTCCATCATACTTCTCAGAGCTAAAGGAGGAATTACGTACCCAGTGCAAGGAAACTAAAAATCTTGAAAAAAGAGTGGAAGAATTGATAGCTAGAGTAATTAATGCAGATAAGGTCATAAACGAAATGACAGAGATGAAAACCATGACACGAGAAATACGTGACAAATGCACAAGCTTCGGTAACCGACTCGATCAACTGGAAGAAAGAGTATCAGCGATTGAGGATCAAATGAACGAAATGAAGCGAGAAGAGAAACCAAAAGAAAAAAGAAGAAAAAGAAATGAACAAAGCCTGCAGGAAGTATGGGATTATGTAAAAAGACCAAATCTACGTCTGATTGGGGTGCCTGAAAGTGAGGGGGAAAATGGAACCAAGTTGGAAAACACTCTTCAGGATATCATCCAGGAGAACTTCCCCAACCTAGTAGGGCAGGCCAACATTCAAATCCAGGAAATACAGAGAACGCCACAAAGATACTCCTCGAGAAGAGCAACTCCAAGACACATAATTGCCAGATTCACCAAAGTTGAAATGAAGGAAAAAATCTTAAGGGCAGCCAGAGAGAAAGGTCGGGTTACCCACAAAGGGAAGCCCATCAGACTAACAGCAGATCTCTCGGCAGAAACTCTACAAGCCAGAAGAGAGTGGGGGCCAATATTCAACATTCTTAAAGAAAAGAATTTTCAACCCAGAATTTCATATCCAGCCAAACTAAGTTTCATAAGTGAAGGAGAAATAAAATCCTTTACAGATAAGCAAATGCTTAGAGATTTTGTCACCACTAGGCCTGCCTTACAAGAGACCCTGAAGGAAGCACTCAACATGGAAAGGAACAACCGGTACCAGCCATTGCAAAAACATGCTAAAATGTAAAGACCATCGAGGCTAGGAAGAAACTGCATCAACTAACGAGCAAAATAACCAGTTAATATCATAATGGCAGGATCAAGTTCACACATAACAATCTTAACCTTAAATGTAAATGGACTAAATGCTCCAATTAAAAGACACAGACTGGCAAACTGGATAAAGAGTCAAGACCCATCAGTCTGCTGTATTCAGGAGACCCATCTCACATGCAGAGACATACATAGGCTCAAAATAAAGGGATGGAGGAAGATCTACCAAGCAAATGGAGAACAAAAGAAAGCAGGGGTTGCAATACTAGTCTCTGATAAAACAGACTTTAAACCATCAAAGATCAAAAGAGACAAAGAAGGCCATTACATAATGGTAAAGGGATCAATTCAACAGGAAGAGCTAACTATCCTAAATATATATGCACCCAATACAGGAGCACCCAGATTCATCAAGCAAGTCCTTAGAGACTTACAAAGAGACTTAGACTCCCATACAATAATAATGGGAGACTTCAACACTCCACTGTCAACATTAGACAGATCAATGAGATAGAAAGTTAACAAGGATATCCAGGAATTGAACTCATCTCTGCAGCAAGCAGACCTAATAGACATCTATAGAACTCTCCACCCCAAATCAACAGAATATACATTCTTCTCAGCACCACATCGCACTTATTCCAAAATTGACCACATAATTGGAAGTAAAGCACTCCTCAGCAAATGTTCAAGAACAGAAATTATAACAAACTGTCTCTCAGACCACAGTGCAATCAAACTAGAACTCAAGACTAAGAAACTCAATCAAAACCGCTCAACTACATGGAAACTGAACAACCTGCTCCTGAATGACTACTGGGTACATAACGAAATGAAGGCAGAAATAAAGATGTTCTTTGAAACCAATGAGAACAAAGATACAACATACCAGAATCTCTGGGACACATTTAAAGCAGTGTGTAGAGGGAAATTTATAGCACTAAATGCCCACAAGAGAAAGCAGGAAAGATCTAAAATTGACACTCTAACATCGCAATTAAAAGAACTAGAGAAGCAAGAGCAAACACATTCGAAAGCTAGCAGAAGGCAAGAAATAACTAAGATCAGAGCAGAACTGAAGGAGATAGAGACATAAAAAACCCTCCAAAAAATCAATGAATCCAGGAGTTGGTTTTTTGAAAAGATCAACAAAATTGACAGACCACTAGCAAGACTAATAAAGAAGAAAAGAGAGAAGAATCAAATCGACGCAATTAAAAATGATAAAGGGGATATCACCACCGACCCCACAGAAATACAAACTACCATCAGAGAATACTATAAACACCTCTACGCAAATAAACTAGAAAATCTAGAAGAAATGGAGAATTTCCTGGACACTTACACTCTTCCAAGACTAAACCAGGAAGAAGTTGAATCCCTGAATAGACCAATAGCAGGCTTTGAAATTGAGGCAATAATTAATAGCCTTCCAAAGAAAAAAAGTCCAGGACCAGATGGATTCTCAGCTGAATTCTACCAGAGGTACAAGGAGGAGCTGCTACCATTCCTTCTGAAACTATTCCAATCAATAGAAAAAGAGGGAATCCTCCCTAACTCATTTTATGAGGCCAACATCATCCTGATACCAAAGCCTGGCAGAGATACAACAAAAAAAGAGAATTTTAGACCAATATCCCTGATGAACATCGATGCAAAAATCCTCAATAAAATACTGGCAAACCGGATTCAGCAGCACATCAAAAAGCTGAAAGAAAGAAAATACACTCTTTTTAAATATACATGATGAAGACAGTTCTCTTCCAATATTCTTTTCTTTTTTTTTTTTTTTTTCATGAGTGATTTTAGCAGAGCACATGTGAAATAAACACAACATTTCCCAGTCCCACTTACAGCTTAGATGTGGCCATGTGACTGACTTCTGGCCAATGAAATATAAATGGAAATATAACATGGTAGCTCCCAGGAAATTTTCCTAAAAGACAATTGGTATGCACTCTTTGCCCCTTCTTGTGGCCTTCTTACATCCTTCTTGGAATGTGGATGTGGTGAGAGCTCCATCTTGCAACATGTGGATGAAATTCCACCACATAAAGATAATTTGGTAGAAAACAGAAATGAGTGGGGCCAACATATCTGCCTTGGCTGCAAACCTCCAGGGTTTTTCAGGAGAAAGAAATATGCTTCACTTTTATTTAAGTTATTGCTACCTTGAACCTCTGTAACAGTTAGCCAAAGCAAATTATAATTGATAAAATAAAGAGAGTTTCTGGGAAAACTACATTCAGCACAGTTTTATTTTACAGTAATTTCTTTTAAAACTCATCTCTTCCAGGTAGAGAAAAAATGCATATTTAGAGAAGGGAAATCTGTGACATGACAAAACCAAGAAATACACAATGAATAAAGTCAAATATTAATATTAACCTCCAAAATGAGGCTAGTCCTATGGACACAAAATTTTTTTCTATATTAGAGTCTTTTTCCTTTGACAATAATAAAAATGTTTATTTAGATAACAAGCAAGCAAATATAGTCCCCTCATATACTGAAGAACTAGAATCATCTATGGTGAGGATGAAAATGCTTGTATACAACTATCCTGGGAAACAAAAATGTTCAATTACTTTGAGAAAAAGACTGGGGATATTGATCTATGGCTATCTCTGAGATTATGTGAATTTTATATCTAGTCAATTTCTTATCTGAAGCAAGTTTTAAACTAACCTCTAAGTGAACTGTGAAGATTTATAAGAATCTGAAAATGTTGAAGATACAAAGCAAATGATCCTGGATGAAGTGGTGATCATAAAAAGCAAATCACTCTGCAACTCTTAAGTGCTTTGAACTATAAATAGGAATATGCAGAAGATAAGCTGATGGGCAGAAACAAACTTCCATTTAATGCATTTCAAAAAGCTCTTTCACTTAATAAATATAACAGATTTTCTTCTTTAAATTCTTTCACCACCTGCTCTTAACAACTAAGAATTCAGAAGAAAGTATATTTAAAACTAAACAAGGAAATGTAAATCAAGACTAGTTTAGATATCTAATTTAGATGGTATACTGTGCTGAATGGTTCATGTTTTAAAGAGTTTCAAGAAGTCGCAATAAGATAAGAATATTACTCATTGATAATTGGTTTGTCGTAAGGAGACCCTTTGATAGTCCAATATACACTAAATACCTCAAGACACCAACTAAATGGGGTTAATCTTTTGCAATTTAAAGCTTTGCCTCTGGTAGTAAAACTTCCATGTAATTGGGATCAATAGTCAAATCATACAATTCATTTTGGGCTGCTGGGTGGAAACAAAAGTTCCTCTATTGGCTCACAATCACTCTCTCAGTGGTATGCAAAATGCAATAACTGGCCAGTGAATGATATTGACAACAGCTAGGGATTATCTTAGATTATACAGCCTTCAGCAGAAACATAAACACTTGAACAGAGCAGCATGAAATGGAAGATAGTGTGTGGGAGGAGGCAAGCTCTTATCTGAAATACACAAGAAGAAACTTAGATATGGCAAAAAAGACAGTATATAGAGGCTACAATTGATGGAGGGAGATTATAATAAATGACAGATTAATGAGACTTGTTTTCTTGAAGTTTATGATGGCTTATTTCTGGCATATATGCCAAGTTGGTGTTATCAAATTATAGTGTTCATCACCATTATTATCATCAAGTAGTATTGATTAAAAATGTGCACTCTAGTAGGCATTATATATACAAGCAAAATTCATGTGGTTTCTGACATTCAACAACCAATAAAATAAATCAGACCAAACACTGTAGACATACGTAGGAGAGCATATAGTGAACAAGATACTTAAATCGAGAAAAACTTAAAGGTTAAAAATAATTTTTTAAATAATTTCAGTGTTAGGTGAACTGGTAAGTGTCTTGGCATGTCAGTTTATAATAATGTTGATTGCTGTATCTAAGGGAATAACTTATTCATCATTTTCTATTCATAGATAGCTAAATTTTAAAAATGAATTATATCAAACTAGTTACTTAGTAAATCATGGTTTTCAAAGAAGATCTTTAGGGTAAAAACCAAAACAGAACCTTTCCCCATAAACCATGGTTTCAACAATTCAAAAAAGTGGGACAAGGTGGTTCAAGATGGCAGAATAGAAGCCTATACAATTCATCTCCCTCACTGAAACATCACATTTTAACAACTATGTGCACACAGGAAAGCACTGTCACCAGAACCAAAAACCAGGTAAGCAATCACAGTACCTGGTTTTAACTTCATCTTGCTAAAAGAGGCATTGAGGAAAGGCAGGAGAGACAGTCCCGAATCGCCAACACCACCCCTTCCCAATCACCCAGCACTGGATGTACAGTGCAGAGATGGAATCTTTGCACTTTTGGGACAATACAGCTACTGGGGAACTTTACATTGAACTAAGTGCTGTGCTGTCACAGTAGAGAAAAAAGTCATGCTGGGCTCAGCTAGTGCCTGTGCACAGAGGGAATATTTGAACCAGCCCCAGCCAGAAGGGAATTGCCCATCCCAGCAGTCAGAATTCGAGTTTCTTGGCAAGCCTCACCGTTGTGGGCCAAAGTGCTCTGGGGTCCCAGGTAAACTTGAGAGGCAGTCTGGGACACACGAACAGCAATTCCTAAGTAACTCCTAGTCATAGCCTGGGCTAAGAGCTAGAGGACTAGGGTGGCATGTGATCTAGGGAGACACCAGCTGGCAGGGCTAAGGGAGTGCTTGCACCATTCCTCCCCTACCCCAAGCAGTGCAGGCCATGGTAACAAAAGTGACTCCTTACTTTTGCTTAAGGAGAGGAGAGTGAAAAATAAAGAGGATTTTGTCTTGCATCTTGGATACCAGCTTAGTCACAGTAGGATAGGGCACTGGACAGAGTTGTGAGGACCCCTTTCTAGGCTCAGATCCTGGACAACACTCTCCAATTAAAAGAGATACAGTGTCTCGACCAGGCATGGTGGCTTATACATGTAATCCTAGCACTTTGGGAGGCTGAAGTGGGGGGGTGACTTGAGGTCAGGAGTTTGAGACCAGCCTGGCCAACATGATGAAACCCCATCTCTACTAAAAATACAAAAATTAGCCATGCATGATGGTGGATGACTGTAATCTCAGCTACTTGGGTGGCAAAGGCACAAGAATCTCTTGAACCCAGGAGGCAGAGGTTGCAGTGAACTGAGATCCTGCCACTGCACTCCAGCCTGGGCAACAGAGTGAGATTCTGTCTCAAAAAAAAAAAAAAAAAAAAAAGAAAGAAAGAAAAGGAAAGAAAAGAGAGAAAGAAAGAAAAGGAAAGGAAAGAAAAGAAAAAACAGATACAGTGTCTGAATGGATGAAAAAATAAGACCCAATTTTGTGTTGACCATAAGAAGCACTCTTCATCTATAAAGATACACATAGACTGGAAATAAAGGGATGAAAAAAGATATTCCATGACAATGGAAACCCAAAAAGAGCAGGAGTAACTATACTTATATCAGACAAAAACATCGATATCAGGACAAAAATATTGACATCAGGACAAAAACTGTAAGAAGAGATAAAGAAGGTCATTATATAATGACAAAAGGGTCAATCCAGCAACAAGATGTAACTATTATAAATAAATATGCACTCAACACTGGAGTACCCAGATATATAAAGCAAATATTATTAGAGCTCAGGAGAGAGATAGGCCTCAATACAATAACAGCTGGAGCCTTCAACACCCCCACTTGCAGCATTAGGCAGATCTCCCAGATAGAAGCTCAACCAAAGTAACATTGAACTTAATCTATACTATAGAATAAATGGACCTAATAGATATTTACAGAACATTTAATTCAATGAGTGTAGAATATACATTCTTCTCCTCAGCACACAGATTATTGTCAAAGATAGACCACATAGTAGGTCACAAAACAAGTCTTAAATATTCAATAAAAATGAAATAATATCAAGCATCTTCTTTAACACAATGGAATAAGACTAGAAATCAACAACAAGGAATTTTGGAAGCAATACAAACACATGGAATTTAAACAATATGCTACTAAATGACCACTGGGTCTATGAAGAAATTAAGAAGAAAATTGAAAAATGTCTTTAAAAAATGAAAGAAACACCACATACCAAAACCTATGGGATACAGCAAAAGTAGTACTAAGAGGGAAATTTATAGCTGCAGGTGTCTACATCAAAAAAGAAAAAAACTTCACATAAATCACCTAACAAGGCATCTTAAATACCTAGACAAGCAAGAGAAAATCAAACCCAAAATTAGTAGAAGAAAGAAATAATAAGGATCAGAGGAGAAATAAATGACTTTGTAGTAAAGAAAACATACAAAAAGTCAACAAAATGACAAGTCGGTTTATTGAAAAGGTAAACAAAATTGACAAATCTTTAGCCAGACTAATGAAGAAAAAAGGGAGAAGACCCAAATAAATAAAATCAGAAATGAGAAAGGAGATATTACAATTAATACCAGTTTATTGGGGCAATCTGCTCCCGATTGTTAACATGGGTTCTTTTCTATTTCCCTAAGTGTTGGCTGGTTGAGAAACAAAGGGAAAGAGTACAAAAGAGAGAAATTTCAAAGCTAGGTGTCTGGGGGAGACATCACATGTCAGCAGGTTCCATGATGCCCCTGAGCCGTAAACCAGCAAGTTTTTATTAGCGATTTTCAAAAGAGGAGGGAGTGTGTGAATAGGGTGTGGGTCACAGAGATCACATGCTTCACAAGGTAATAAAATATCACAAAGCAAATGGAGGCAGGGCGAGATCACAGGACCACAGGACGGGGCAAAATTAAAATTGCTAATGAAGTTTCCGGCACGCATTGTCATTGATAACATCTTATCAGGAGACAGGGTTTGAGAGCAGACAACCTGTCTGACCAAAATTTATTAGGCGGGAATTTCTTAATCCTAATAAGCCTGGGAGCGCTACAGGAGACCGGGGTTTATTTCACCCCTTTGGCTTCGACCATAAAAGACAGCTGCCCCCAAGGGGGCCGTTTAGAGGCCTACCCTCAGGGGCACATTCTCTTTCTCAGGGATGTTCCTTGCTGAGAAAAGAAATCAGTGACAGTTCTCCTATTTGCTTTTGAAAGAAGAGAAATATGGCTCTGTTCCTCCCGGCTCACCAGCAGTCAGAGTTTAAGGTTATCTCTCTTGTTTCCTGAACACTGCTGTTACCCTGTTCTTTTTTCAAGGTGCCCAGATTTCATATTGTTCAAACACACATGCTCTACAAACAACTTGTACAGTTAATGCGATCATCACAGGGTCCTGAGGTGACATACATCCTCCTCAGCTTACGAAGATGATGGGATTAAGAAATTAAAGTAAAGACAGGCATAGGAAATCACAAGAGTATTGATTGGGGAAGTGATAAGTGTCCATGAAATCTTCACAATTTATGTTCAGAGACTGCAATAAAGACAGGTGTAAGAAATTATAAAAGTATTAATTTGGGGAACTAATAAATGTCCATGAAATCTTCACAATTTATGTTCTTCTGCCATGGTTTCAGCTGGTCCCTCTGTTCGGGGTCCCTGACTTCCCACAACACCAGATAAATTCAAAGGCTCATTAGTGGCTACTATGAGCAACTATATGCCAACAAACTGAAAAATCTAGAGATAATGGATAAATTCCTAGACACGTACAACCTACCAAGATTAAACCATAAAGAAATCCAAAACCTGAACGGGCCAGTAACGAGTAACACAAGAGAAGCCTTAGTAAAGTCTCCCAGTAAAGAAAAGCTTGGAACCCAATGGCTGCATTGCTGAATTCTACCAAACATTTTAAAAAGAACTCATACCAATCCTACACAAACTATTCCAAAATAAATAGAGGAGGAGGGAATACTTCCAAGTTCATTCTATGAGGCCAGTATTACCCTGATACCAACACCAGAAAAAGATGTATCAAATAAAGAAAACTACAGGATAGTATGTGATGAATATTGATGCAAAATTCCTCAAAAAAATAGTAGCAAACTGAATTGAACAATACTTTAGAAAGACCATTCATCATGAGCAAGTGGGATTTATCCCAGAGATACAACCATGGTTCAACATATGCAAATCAATCAATGTGATACATCCTATCAACAAAATTGAAGGACAAAGCCATACGGTCATTTCAATTGATGCTGAAAAAGCTTTTGATTAAACTTCAACATTGCTTTAATGATAAAAAGTCTCAAAACTCTGGGTATAAAAGGAACATACCTTAACATAATAAAAGCCATATATGACAGACCCACAGCTAGTATCATACTGAATGGGGAAAAACTGAAATCCTTTCCTCTAAGATCTGGAACATGACAAGAATGCCACTTTCACCACTGTTATTCAATATAGTACTGTAAGTCCTAGATAGAGCAATTAGACAAGACAAAGAAACAGATCAGAGAGTATCCAAATCGGAAAGGAAGAAGTCAAATGATCCTTGTTTGCTGAGGCTAAGATCTTATATTTGGAAAAGGCTAAGGACTCCACCAAAAAATGATTAGAACCAATAAACAAATTCAGTAAAGTTGCAAGATACAAGATCAACATACAAAAATGAGTAGCATTTCTATATGCCAACAGTGAACAACTTGATCTGAATAAGATATAAAAAAGTAATTTTCCATTTACAATAGCCACAAATAAAATGAAATACCTAGGCATTTACTTAACCAATGAAGTGAAAGATCTCTACAATGAAAACTACGAAACACTAATAAAAGAAATTGAAGAAGATACACAAAATATCATTGTATTACATGCTCATGGATTGGAAGAACCAATATTTTTAAAAAGTCCACACTACCCAAAGCAATCTACAGAATCAATGTAATTCCTATCAAAATACTAATGAAATTCTTCACAGAAATAGTAAAAACAATTCTAAAATTTACATGGAACCACAAAAGACCCAGAATATATATGTACAGTGACCTTATTTTTGACAAGGTTTCTAAAAACGCACATTGAAGAAAGGACAGTTTATTCAATAAATGGAAAAGGGAAAACTGTATATCCCCATGCAGAAGAATGAAACTGGACCCCTATCTCTTGGCATATACAAAAGTCAAATCAAAATGGATTAAAGACTATAATCTAAGACCTCAAACTATGAAACTACTACAAGGAAACATTGGAGAAACTCTCCAGGACATTTGTCTGGGTAAAACAAATTTTAAGTAATATCCTACAAGCACAGACAAAAAAAGCAAAAATAGACAAATGGGATCACATCAAGTTAAAAAGCTTCTGCACAGTGAAACAACAAATAAAGTGAAGAGACAAGCAACAGAAAGGGAGAAAATATTTGCAAATTACCCATCTGACAAGGGATTAATAACCAGAATATATGAGGAGTTAAACAAACTCTATAGGAAAAAGTCTAATAATTAGATCAGAAAATATACAAAAGATTTGAATAGGCATTTCTCAAAAGAAGACACACAAATGGCAGACAGGTGTATGAAAATATGCTCAGCATCACTGATCATCAGAGAAATGCAAAGCAAAACTACAATGGGATATTCTCTCACCCCAGTTAAAATGACTTGTATCCAAAAGACAGGCAGTTACGAATGCTGGAGAGAGTGTGAAGAAAATGGAACTCCTGTACACTGTTGGTAGGAATGTAAATTAGTACAACCAAAATGGAGAAGAGTTTGGAGGTTCCTCAAAAAACTAAAAATAGGTTTACTATATGATCCAGCAATCCCACTGCTGGGTATGTAGCCAAAAGAAAGCAAATCAGTACATCAAAGAGATATCTGTACTCCCACATTTGTTGAAGCACTATTCATAATAGCCAAGATTTGGAAGCAACCTAAGCATCCATCAACAGATGAATGGACAAAGAAAATATGATAACATACATAGTGGAGTACTATTCAGCCATAAAACGAATGAGATCCTGTCACTTGCAACATCATGGATTGAACTGGAGGTCATTGTGTTAAATGAAGTAAGCCAGGCACAGAAAGACAAACATCACGCGTTCTCATTTATTTGTGGGAGGTAAAAATCAAAATAATTGAACACATGGAGATAGAGGGTAGAAGGATGGTTACCAGAGGCTGTGAAGGGTAGTGGGGGGTTGAGGGGGAGGTTGAAATGGTTAATTGGTACAAAAAATAGAAAGAATGAACAACACCTAGTATTTGTTAGCACAACAGTGTGACTATAGTCAAAATAATTTTACATTTTTAAATAACTAAAAAAAATACCATTTTACTGTTTGTAACACAAAGAATAATTGCTTGAGGAGATGAACACCCCATTTTCCATGATACTTGCATGCCTGTATCAAAACTTCTCATGTACCCCATATATAGATATATATATGTATATACACACACACAATGTATATATATGTTTACATATATACATAGTAAATATATAATACCATGTACCCACATGTATATATACTATGTACATATATAAATATATACTATGTACCCACAAATGTTAAAAATAACATTTAAAGATAAAAAATTTTGAAAAGTGGAACATAAATGGAAATTTGTACTTCTCCATCAGTCTATTGTATCTTCCTCTGCATTGTCCCCATGACTGAATCTATGGGATTCGTTTCTTCCGGAAGAAAAAAAATGGCTATGGAATAGGATATGAACAACTTTCTTAAGTTCAGGACATGCTTATTTTTTACCCCTTACTTCCTAATTCTACCAAGCTCAGAAACCAACAGTAAGAATTTTGTGTTGGCACATATACCTATACCCGGCTTGTGGAATGAAGATCCAGTCTTGCATAAAAATCTTCAAATATGGTAGAGATTAATGCTAAGACTGCAATGATAATCCTTCCTGAGTTGTCAGCATCCTGTATGTGCTTATCATGTATCTTCCCAACTACATATGGCATTGTGACAAATAGAAGAGGCTGCTAATGCTGCTATAGCTGAATGTCTCATTTAGGAACAAACAATTCTGGAAAAGCTCCCAGATTATGCATCTGTCCCTCTAGCTTCCACTTTAAAAGATAAAATTGTATGGTGATAACGTGAGGATTACTATACTATTCTTTCCTTATATGGGTAATGTGAGGTTATTTCCTTACATTGACATGAAAGAAAAATATTTATTGAATGTCTCAGTAGAAAGATTACAACTGAGATAGCAAATTCTTATCAGAAACTTGCATGAGGAATGGGCTTGCAGAATTGCATGCTCATTCCCTACTGTCTGAATACAGAGATGATTAGGGACTTTCTCTTCAAATCTGATTTATTTGGTTTCTACTCCTGTTTTCTCTCCTTTCATTTATTTCATTGTCTCATTTTTCTTCATGTAGCACACATGGCAGCCAGAGCCTGTGAGTGCTTTAATGCGGCAGGCTTAGTGCTATGAGAACTGAACAATGGAGAAATCCCTGGGGAAGCAGCTTCCAACTGTCCCACCCTCAGCATCCTAATGACCTGTGGAACTGTGGTTCCAGAATGGTGGTGATAAATTTGGAAAATACTTTCTCTAAAGCAGCAGTGCCCACATATTTGACAGGCAGTACTGGGCAATTATGAAATGTTCAGGGGTCCATGGTGAAATGCCAAAAATAGAACAATGTAGTATGCTTTTCCTAAAGCTCTACCCTCTTTATTAAAACAATTATGATTTATGTCCCTCCTGTACTTAAAGTACATATTTATTATTTTTAAAATGTAAGTATAAATTTTAGTCCAGTCCATCACTCACACAGAAATGTGTACACATCACAAATGTATGGTTCCATAAACTTTCCTAAAGGAAACACATCAATGCAAGTAGCATCCAGATCAAGAAACAAAACATTACCCAGTTCCTAGAAGCCTGCTTCAGCCCTTGTTAACCACAACTCACAAAGTTGTGACCTCTAAACTCCAAAGTGCCTATTTCTTAGTTTCACATAATAGATGCATACAGTAAGTATTCTCTTATTTCTGACTTATTTTATACAACACTGTTCGTATTTTATTTTTCAACATTTCATTTATTTTATGAAATATTATGAGCATTTGATTAATTAAATGCCCTTATATTGCTTTCTCTAATTTTTTTAGAGGATTCTTTTTGCTATAGAACTGTAATAATATAGAAATAAATACTCCTAGTCTCATGTCTATTTTACATCATATCTTAAGATCAGAACCATCTTGAATTTAACTACTTATATGGGTGGATAAGTCAACCTGACAAATCTGACTAAGTAGAATTCCAAGAAGGAAATACTGATTTTAAAGCATTACTTTCTTGACAGGGACCTTGTTGTAACACAATAATGCCATCTTATGGCTGTACAGCAATTTGTAGTCTAGAAACTGCTTTCATTTTGATGATACCATTTGAACGGTTCTATCCTCTTAGTCTTTGGGAAGTCATTTTCTAAAAGTGGGAAACATTCACTAATGGCTTGCAGGATAGTAAAGATGGTATCAGAAAGAAACTAAGGATACCAGAGTATAGCATCTGGCATTTAGTAGGCCCTTCTTAAGTGTTTGTTGAAAGAAGAGCTTTGTTTCTCTAATCCTAGACAGATCTTATGCAAATTCTTTGTTTTTACATGTTTCCTATAGGTATATTTTATAAGCAGTTAGTTACGCGAAAATCAATGAAAACTGAATTTAGTAGTAATATTAATTTCCCAAAAAATTAACTAGTAATCTTACATACAGGCATATCTATCCATATGTTCATGGTGCTTGTGGATTTACTGTTGACTGTGTTGACTGTTTGTGAACAATCAGAATGTCCATGAAAATAAGGCTTTTAATACTTTGATGATGTGTAACTTGTTGAGATACATGTTGAAATTCTATTTGCTGAAGACAATGTATGGAAGCAGGTATGTTAGATAATGAATGAGTAGTCATAAATTAGTCTGACTTTTTAAATATCTTCCTATTCTCATCTAAACAGTAATGTCTGTTTTACTTTATGACATTTAATAGAGATGAGTTTTGCAGTTATAACGTTCATGAATTTGATGTTTAATGATGGTCTCAGAACTTATGCCTTGGGAATGCTGAGAATCTAATGCATGCATTTTCTTGTAACTTATTTTGAGTAAAATATGCAAACTTATTGGACCTAAATATTTTGGTTAAAGAGAAATACGCAGATGTACTATTTAGTATGTGCTTAGGCAAGTCACATAACATAAAATATAGTTTTCTCCCTTGTAAATTAATGAAGCAGGGCAAAACCACTAAGGCATTTTCTAGCTGTAAAACAATCCTGTTATAAATTACTAACTATCTCTAATCATTTGAATTATGGTTCAGCAAATATTAACATTAACATCTCTCCCCCTTCCATTGTAGGAAGAGTCTACTTTCTCATTCTATTGATGTCAGATTTGTCAATGTAATTTGCTTTGGCCAATCAAATGTCAGTGAACTTCACAGGAGCATAGGCCATGAGTGTTCTTGGGAGATTAGGTTTATACTTTGGTGACTTGTCATGAAAACATGTCACTGACTCTTCATCTTCGGTCCAGAGCAAAAACATATATAGCAGACCTTAATCCAACATGCATCATAGAGCCTATCTCAAGCTAATCCACATCTTGAAGCAGAGCTTCCTGGCCAAGACCAGCTGAGTCAGTCAAGGTACAAGTAACCTAAACAGCCAATAATGCCTTTTGTTTTCAGCCAGCAAGTTCTAGGGTGATTTGTACCACAGCATTATTGCAGTCATAGCTAATACTACCATACATGTACTATATAAGAAAAATACCAATATAGCCCTTCTTACTAGCTCAAATTTATTTTGACTTAAACCCAAGTTGGCTTACTAAAAAATTCAGCAGATTTTTGTTGACAACACCACATGAAGGCTGTACTGAACATTTGTATATTTATGAATGCATAGCTTCTAAATCTCTCCAAGGATTCAAGAATCTACCATTGTATGGGACTTACTAGACACAAGGCGTTGACTGCCACTACAATGAAGAACACATTCAGCTATTTATTTTCCCTGACCTCTGGCAATAAGAACCTAGTTCTGTGGCCTAAACCTGTCTTATGACAGCAGTCATCAATTTATGACCCATCGGCAAAATCCAGCCTGCCATCTGTCTTGGTAAATAAATTTTTATTTGAACACAACATGCCTATCCATTTATATATTATATATGGTTTCTTTCACCCTAAAACAGCAGAGTTGTGTAGTTGTGACAGAGACTACATGACCTGCGGGGACAAAAATATCTACTAACTGCCCCTTTACAGAAAAAAATCCATCCTCTCACTTATCAGATGCTTCTGCCAGAGACCCTAATTGTGGAATGAGTGACATACAACAAGAATAAATAATTTGCATACTTTTTTTTGGCAGTGATGATAGTAAGCAATATCCAGTGCAATGGTGCTCCCGGTAAAGCAGTGGACTCTGGCATGACAGCAAAATAATTCAGATTTACCTCATAACTTGATACTGGATATATTCTGGATGCCTAGCCTGCTCTTCTTTTATACTTTCTGTTCATTGCTAAACCTAGCTCTCAGGCTTTCCTATTGATTCCATGAGGTATCTGATATCCTTCTAGTAATTTATATAATTCTACCTAAAGTAACTAGAGTCACTTTCTGTTAGTTGTAACTCAGAACCTTGAATGGTCTATAGATCTTGATTTATTGCTAATTATTAGTAAGATGTTTTCATTCCATTCTCCAGGGATCTTTTTCTTGCCCTCTTGTATAGCTCCAATCTACCAACCCTTATTTTACTGGCTAGTTGTCCATTTTCTCTCCAAGACTGTGAAGCTCTTCAAAGTGGGGACTGAGTCTAATTCTTCTCTCTGTAGTTCTCAGGGAAATTTGAAAGCATGTCAGAATGAATTGACAGATGTCATGACTATCAGAGCCATAAGATCACCATTTTTATCATCAAAATTGCCAACCTTAACTGAGCCATTATTGTGTTTAAGCAATCCACTAAGTTCCCCACGTATATTATGTCAGATAATCTTCATAACAACCCTGTGACAAAGACACTATTCTTTATACATAAGAAATGTATGGAGCAGAAGATTTAAGAAACTTGCTCAAGGGCACATAGAGAGTCAGCAGCAAAGTCAGAACTCCAAAACAGGTTGGAACTCTACAGCCTGTGCTCATAAGCAATTACTTAAGAAAGTTTTTATCTGAGATTAAAGTCATAGGAAATTTAGCAGCTCCTGACCAATTCCTATAGAATGTCAATGGAAGTACAATTTCAACCTCTGGATAAGGAAAGGGTGAATCTACTGGGGTTAGAGAAACTCTATCCTTTGTCAAAACCAGAAAAGTCCTCAGAGTTGGGGTGCGATTTTAGCTACCCTCTCTGTGGAATGACATTAGTGTTTCTGCTTATTTTTAAGTCTAAGGTGAAGGTAAACTGAAAGGGAAATGTCCATATGACCCAGTGAGAAGGGAATACCTGGATCATTTGCCAAAAATTACTTATAATTAAAGTGGAGGAGAAACCTCAAAAAGCAGAAAGCGTTATTTCTACTTTAGTGCAAAACTGGTAGGTGTGTACAGAAGCACAGTAATCACTGGCCACCCAAGAAGCCTCAAAGGTCCTTAGGGGATGGTGTGGGTGGCCTAGAATGCTTGGAGAAAACACTGACTATAAGAAGATAAACCAGAGGGGAAGAACTTCCTAACAGTGGAATGAACATCCCAAAAGATGGTAATGAAACTGACATCACTGGAGTAGCCTGCAGAGCTTCATAATGACTCAATGTGAAATGCTGGGAGAAAGTACACCATGGCAGCAATAGAAGTTTATTTAAATATTTGTATTTGTTTATTTTAGAGACAGTCTGTTATTCAGGCTGGAGTACAGTGGCACAATCACGGCTCATGGCAGCCTTGAATTCCTGGGCTCAAGGGATCCTCCTGCCTCAGCCTCCCAAAGCACTGAGATTACAGGCATGAGCCACCATATTATAAGTTTAAGTTTGTATTTGTAGCATATACACAGAGTGGCTGAGTTTCTTTTCCCTTATCAAGTCTGGCTTTGGATACTGTGGGACCAGCTATTTTCAAGGAAGTTGAAATAAATCTCTCTTTTTTTGTTGCTGTTTTTTGTTTTTGCTTTTGTTTTGTTTTGTTTGAGACAGAGCCTTGCTCTGTCACCCATGTTGGAATGCAGTGGCAGATTTTGGCTCACTGCAGCCTCTGCCTCCTGGGTTCAAGGGATTCTCCTGCCTCACCCTCCCAAGTAGCTGGTACTACAAGCACATGCCACCATGCACAGGTAAGTTTTGTATTTTTAATGGAGATAGGGTTTCACTATGTTGGCCAGGCTGGTCTGGACTCCTGACCTCAAATGATCTGCCTGCCTTGGACTCCCAAAGGGCTGGCATTATAGACATGAGCCACTGCACCTGGCCTGGAAGTTGAGATAAATCTGTTAGACTATGCAAAGGGGAAATATTCTCAGGTTTCTGAGAGGAGGCTTGAGTCCAGACACATTGAACACCCACTCTGTGCTCAACACTATATCAATCCTGAGCATATAACACAAATAAAACATAGCCCTTTTCTATAAAGAGCTTGTGCGGGAGCCAGAAAAGTAAACAAATTGATTACTATGTGTTAGGTTCTAGGAGTAGGCGCATCAGATCTTATATTCTACAGGGTAGCCACCAAGTCTGGAAAATTTACAAATACATAAATGACTTATTGATATATTACATTAAATGATGAAACAATATCTGAGTTTCCAGATGTTATGAGCAAGTAATCGTTTTAGGATTTCTAGAGAAAGACAACATCTGAAGTGAGACCTGAAGAACAGGTAGGTCAGAGGGAGAACAAAACACTTGGGCATCCACAAATTGATTTAATATCGCTAGAACATAATTCGGAGGGGCTGGCTGTAGGGCAGGCAGGAAGAAATAAACACTGAGGCTGACCAGATAATTATAAGCAATTAAGGAGTCAGGGTGTCATTCTCAAGGGAATGAGATTATAGTACCGAAGCTCTTACACTTTAGAAAAATGATGACCACTGAAAGATCATTGAGAACAAAGTAGAGACAATCATTTCAGACAACTGAGATTAATGCTAGAAATCTCTTTAGGTGCCTGATGTAGTAAACCAAGAACTAAAATAGGAGTAAAGATGGTTAGAAATGGACAGATGTAAGAGATACCATGGAGGTTCCCTGTAATTATTAGACAAATGATTTGATTTCCTCTGAGAATAATTAAGAAGCCGACCTTGAGAATAAAGAACTTTGAAATGAATCACTTTAAGCTGTTGGATAACTTTATTAATCTCAAAATGTAAAAGAAAAAGTATTCCACTTCTTGTGATGTGAGGCTAAATAATGTAACTGAATTTCTGCGCCCCCTTCAATTAAGTCAACAGCTAAATATTTCAATTAAGATAAAAAGAAATATGATTTTAAATTAACAAATTCCCCATTGCAAAAGAAAAATGTGAGGGAGGGTTATGCAAAGTGTAAAGTGTTGCCCTCCAAAATAGAAATAAATGAAAATCAATTTTTATTGATAGGCAATATTTTAAACATGTTAATCTAAGTATCAAACTCCTATACATTTTTGGACACAGATTTGACTAAAGATAAATACGTTATATCGAACAACTGTTTATAGCACCTCAATTTAATGACCCAATCTGATTTATGATTACCTGAAATTTTAGAAGATACAATGCTTCAACATAATGCTAAATTTAATACTGAATAATTTCTACAATTCAGCTCATTTTTCTGAATTGTTCATCATTATTTGTTCTCATTTTACTTACCATTTTTCAATGACAGTGATACTTCTTTTTCCCTGTCTTTTTTCCTTGGAGGGTACTGAAATAAATTCTACAGTTCCCTGAAAACAAATCATTTCTGTAAGTATCAAGCAAAATATACGTGTTACCTACCCTTGTCGGTCCTTGTACATTTTGTTAACTTTTTCCCATTGGAAATCAATCTGGGAGAGAGCTTCCTGTAGCTTCACCCTTTCCACAGGCGTTGCACTTTGCAATGCTGCTGTCTTCTTGCTGTGAATAATGTCAATCCGACCTGAGCTTTGTTGTAGAATATCTTTTATATTCTGTAATACAAAAATTTTAAAACACGTAAAAAAATGAATTAGCTGTCTATAGAAAGAGAAAAAATATGTATAAATCCCAAAGGTAACAAATGGTGTTGCATTTCTTAATTACTGACTTTTTAAAGTTAATAACCATGAAGTCCAGTGACTTTGACATGCTCAAATTCAATAGGTAAATCATAGACCTCGCCCTGAGAGAGTGGATCACTCCCTACATCTTAAAACTGCCTTCATTTGGCTTCTGTATCCTAACCTCTTCTGGTTTTTCTTCTACCTTTATGTCCACTGCTTCTCAGTTTCCTTTGCTGGATCCTTCTCATCCTGATCTTAATGTTAGAGTGCTCTGACTCAGTATTTGCATTTCTTTTCTTCTCTGTCCATAATCCCTCCCATTTGTTCTCATAATTTCAAATATCCTGTATAAGACAATGACACCCAAATGTGTATCACAAGCCTGGACATCTCCTCCGAACTCTATTCTAACAAATGCTAGTACTTTCTCAACACTTGGAGGTCTCACGAGACTTTCAAACTTAATATGATGCAAACAAAATTCTGAACTGCATTTCCTAATCCTTCTCCTCCCATAGATTCCCTCATTTCAGTAAATGGCAATTACTGATTTCAATTGAATTATAGTAATTCAATTAACAATTACTCAGATTGACAACTTTGGAGCCATCCTTAATTTTTTCAGTCTCCAGTATTTGAATTATTGGACAATTGTTCTGGCTTGACTTTCAGGACATATCCAGAATTTGACCACTTCTCACTACCTTTCTTGCTACAGCTCTGATATAAGCTATCGTTATCTCTCATCTGAATTACAGAAATATCTATCTAAATGGTCCTCTTGCTTCCAGTCTTTCCCCTCTAGTGGATAATTCTCCACATAAGAGCCGAAAAGATTCTTTCAAAACATAATTGGGATCATATCACTCCTCTGCTCAAAATCTTCCAGTGGCTCTTCATCATAGAGTTCAATCACAGCCAATTTCAAAAGCCTACATGAAAAACAATTATTCTTGCTGCACTTTATACAACTACTCAGACCAAGTATAATAAAGCAAATCAGTCCTGTGATGATTTGTCTTTAGTAAAAATGGGAGACTGGAGAGAGAAAAAAAAATTATGTTTTAAGAACTATGGTACACCTGCTATTAGTCTCATCAGTTGTTTGAGTTTTTTCCTGCAATATAGACTGACCCTGCTTATTCCTGTGAATCTGCCAGTGATCTCTGACTATACCTCAGAAGAAACAAGAAGGGTGGGTAATGTAAAAACCTGCATCAGTATTCTAATTCTGGACATGTATTGGAATCAGCTAGCAACCCCATATCACTTTGGTTCCAACAGTTGCCCAGTTCATGAAAAGCCTTCTAATTTAGTTTACTTGGGATAATTTTACTTATTTTGTTTTACGGTTGTGGAATATATTTGCTGTTGTACTCTGTGTAGGAATGCAGTATAAGCTTAGTCAATGTTTTCTTAAATTGAAAACTTACTAATCTTCCAGATACCACCATTTATCAATTATGAACGGCCCTCACCAAACTGATAATTGCTGACTGAGCTCCTCTCTACCCTGAATACAAGAGACCCTAATAGTTAAGCAGAAATATCATCACCCATATTCAGCCTGAAGAAGTAACAGAAGATGTATCTTCATCCCTCTACAACCCTTAGGATTAAGGGTTCCCTTGTAAAAGAAAGGGGGGAAATAGGTCAGAGGCATTAGAACCAGATCAACTCCATCTTGAATAGGGGCTGGGTAAAATAAGGCTGAGACCTACTGGGCTGCATTCCCAGGAAGTCAGGCATTCAAAGTCACAGGATGAGACAGGAGGCCAGAACAAGATATGGGTCACAAAGACCTTGCTGATAAAGTTGCTGTAAATAAGCCAGTCAAAACTCACCAAAACCAATATGGTGAAAAAAGTGACCTCTGGTCCTTCTCACTGCTCATTATACACTAATTATAATGCATTAGCAGGCTAAAAGACACTCCTACCAGCGCCGTGACAGTTTACAAATTCCACGGAAGTGTCAAGAAGTTACCCAATATTGTCTAAAATGGGAGGAGCCCTCAGTTCTGAGAATTGCTCACTCCTTTTCCCAGAAACCTCATGAATAATTCACCCCTTGTTTAGCATATAATCAAGAAATAACTAAAAGTATCCTGAGTCGAGCAGCCCATGCCACTGCACTGCCTATGGAGTGGTCATTCTTTATTCCTTCACTTTCTTAATAAACTTGCTTTGACTTTTTTTTTTCTTTTAAAAGCATAATCTTTACTATGACCTATACATCTCTCTATGACTTGGTTGTATACTACCTACCATTCCAACTTCATCTCTTCCCAGTCTCTTCATAGTCCACAACACTCCACCCTCATTAGCTTTACTGCATTACTTGAGTATACCAACTATATTCTTGCTTCAAGATTTCCGCCCTTGCTGTTCTCCCTGCCAAAAATAGTTTTCCTAACCAACATTTATATCACTGGTTCCCTTACTTCTTTCTCATGTTAAAGGGGCCTTCTCTACTACCCTATTTTAAATAGCATCAGCAATCACTCTTTATTCCTTGCATTATTCTTCCCTTTTCTTTATAGTACTTATTTCTAACATTAAAATATATATCAAGTGGCCTGTATATATCATTAGACTGAAATCTATGAGTATAGGGATGTTGTTATCTGTTGGGCTTCCAAAGCTCAAACCTGTGCTTGGCACATGATAGATGGCAAATGCTTTTTTGTTGAATGAATGAATAGATGATCCCATAAATTGAATCCATGCTTTATTTATATTCTATTTAATGGAGAAATCACAAACCACAAATGTGTTATATAAGAAGAAAGAGAAATCTAAACATATTTATTCTCAAATAAATTTGCTAAAAACTACATTCTGGCTATTCTTGCTAGTATGAATTTGGTTATTTTGATCATCTAAATCATATATAGGGTCCACTGAACAAAATGTATTGAGTTCTTCCCATGTGTAAGGAGCAATATAGCAGAAAGAAAAGTGGGTGAAACACAGTTTAGTTTGCTTTTAAGAAGTTTTAAGTGGGTTTTATTGTAGTAGTAAGAAAGGGTATGGTTTGAAGAATTGAAGAACAAAATGGAAGTACAGAAGCCTTAGCTAGATGAGAAGGAATAGATGAGTGTTCTTAGTGGTACCAAACATCTTCTAGAAGTTCAGAGAAAAAATCTATCATATATCATATTTGGTCTTAGGCTCAGGAAAGAATTCATGAAGAAGGAGCAATCTGCAGTAGACATACCTGACTAGAAGTGGGAAGAACATTAGAGCTAGTAGGTAACACACACGCAAAGCTAGGTAACAAGTGCAGTCATATTTGGTTGCCTTTTTGGTAGCATAGAAGCTTAGGGGAAGATGGGCCAGGAAACAGAGGCTGAGGATATTCAATAATATACTTTGAATTTCAACAGAAAATTCTGCCTGTACTTCAGTAGCTAATGGGGAACTATGATTTTTAAAATTTATCATTATGTAAGATTTCATATATATATGAAAGTAGGAAAATAATACAAATAGCTCCCATAACCCTATAATCCAGTGCCAACTGTTATGACTCCATGGACAACCTTATTTTATGTATCACCCCACCCACTCACCTCTTCAACTAGATTATTCTGAAACAAATTGATATATTTTTTATCCATAAATACTTCAGCATTTTTCTCTTGCTGAAATATTCTCTCATAACTCTTTTTTCAGAAAGTACATATAATACCATTACCACACCTACAATATTAACAAAAGTTCATTAATTAAATCAAGTATCTAGCTGCTATTCACATTTGAGTTGAAGTGGGAAGGGAGTTTAGGAAAACAGCTCAGCAGAATTCAGTGGCTGTGTGTTGGGTGAAGAAGAGGAAGAACTTGAATGACTCTTAGGTATCTAAACTGGGCATCCACATGATTTGTGGTGTCATTGGGTAAAAGGATTTCAGATGGATGAATAGGTTCCATGGGTACATGCTTGTATATGTGTGCATAAATGATTAGTTCAATTTTGGACTTGGTCATAATGAAAAGCCTTTGAGGCATCAAACTGTAGATGTTCCATAGGCAGGTGAAATCAGATTTTGAGGAATAAGATGACAAGGATTGCTGAGCCATACATATTTTCACATTTGGATACATGGACTAGGCTTTCTGAGCAAAGAGTTCTGGTAACTGACTTAAAGGATGACTGAATGGCAAGCTTACCTTGGAATTTAGTGCATTGCTCCGGAGAGACTTAAAAACTTTTATCTCTAAGAGCCCTTTGATTACATTTCAACTTATATTCCAAAAATAATAGACTTAGATCTTTGGTTTATATCCCAGAGCAAAGTCTCTGTCTTTCTGTATGTCTGTCTCTCTCACTCTCCTCCTGATGCATCAGGTGTTGTATATAAGCTCTGAGATCCACAATATTGGGGTTTCTCTCCTGTACTACAACCCCTGCACTCACAGATAAACATCTTGCCCTAAGATGCTTTTGAGTAATTAATGGTATATTCTGTCATCCAGAGATCTTGTGTTTCCTGACTAAATATAAATGTTAACAAGTATCAAAAAAGGGAATCTTTTTTTTTTTTTTTTTAGAAACGGAGTCTTGCTCTGTCGCCCAGGCTGGAGTGCAGTGGCGTGATCTAGGCTCACTGCAACCTCCACCTCCTGAGTTTACTTACACCATTCTCCTGCCTCAGCCTCCCGAGTAGCTGGGACTACAGGCGCCCGCCACCATGCCCGGCTAATTTTTTGTATTTTTTTTTCTTTTTTTTTTAAATTTATTTATTATTATTATTATACTTTAAGTTCTAGGGTACATGTGCATAATGTGCAGGTTTGTTACATATGCATACTTGTGCCATGTTGCTGTGCTGCACCCATCAACTCGTCAGCACCCATCAACTCGTCATTTACATCAGGTATAACTCCCAATGCAATTCCTCCCCCCTCCCCCCTCCCCATGATGGGCCCCGGTGTGTGATGTTCCCCTTCCCGAGTCCAAGTGATCTCATTGTTCAGTTCCCACCTATGAGTGAGAACATGCGGTGTTTGGTTTTCAATAGAGATGGGGTTTCACCGTGTTAGCCAGAATGGCCTCAATCTCCTGACCTCGTGATCTGCCTGCCTTGGCCTCCCAAAACAAAGGGAATATTCTTGCCTATCTTCAGTCAAAATTGGGAAGGATTTTAATCATTTGTAAGTTGGAGACTGGGTTAAATAGGGAGTGACTGCTGCTGATTGTACAGCTTTCCAGATGATGGGCTCTGAAGAAAACTTCACAATTAGAGAGGGAAACAGGAAAGAAGTTAACAATAAAACTTAGAGGGTTTTCTGCGTTATTCTAAGATTTCATGTTTATGGTGCATGAGGACATGCCTTGCGCAACAACTAAGCTGTAGAGGCAGGTGAGACTATGGACAGTATCAGTTGTAAAAGATAAAAGCCAATGCTTACAATGGGAACCTTAAAAAAAGCAACTGTGTTCTCATGTCTTATATATCATCTCAGCAACAGAATAAGATACAACAGTTATGGGTGATGTGAGTGAATTTCAGATAAAGAAGGTGTTTTTAAAATAAAATTTCAAGGCATTCTCTTCAAGTCTATGTACATCTTGTAATGGAAAGCTTTCACTATTTCTTTTGTTTAGCACCTCAATTTAACTCTGTGGAAAAAGCACTTATCTGATAGGTCAGGTATTACCATACAAAAGAAAGAACAAGCCAACACAGAAATAGTCTGAGAATTTACTTATCTGGAGGAATTCAGGTTAAAACTGTCTTTTAGCAATTTCACATAGAAAATTGAGTCATTGGAATATGTGTGATGTTGAATAAGACTAGGGGTGGTCAGATTGCTCAGGAAAGGTGTTTAGAGTGAAAAGAGTGAGAAGAAATGTGGCATAAAGATGAACCTCTGTGGAAAGCATGGGCAGAGGAAGGAGATGAGTATCCCTAAAGAATAATAGTCATCAGACGCAGGAGGAGAACCACAAAGAGGGAGAGAGCTGTCAACCAGTCAGATGCAGCTAGGACCAGGAGGGAAAAGTCAACTTGGGCAATTTAGGAGGCCATTGGTGATCTTATCAAGAGCAACAGCAGCATGTTGGAAGTGGAAAACATAAATGTAAGCAGACCAGACTGTCTTTTGCTGTCATTCTCTTTCACTACAAAATCAAAAATAGCTTAGCACAACATTGCAGTATGCCATATTTGACATCAGAGACTTGTTTATTGAAGAAAAGTTTACTACTGATAAAAACAAAACTCATAGTAAAACAGAAACTGTTGGATACTATGCTCATTATCTGGGTGACGGGGTCATTCATATCCCAAATCTCAGCATCAAACAATATCAATATATCCATGTAACAAACCTGCACATGTATTCCTGAATCTAAAATATAGTTGAAATTATAATAAGAGATACAATGGATTTAATACCTATGATTAATGCCCTAAAAGTCATTGAACTCAAGCATATCTCTAGTATTATTTCTTTACTTTTATTTACCTGGTAGAATTTTACTACCATCTTCTGATGGCTCCAAGCCTAGAGTCTTGGGTGGAATGTTTAGGGTTATTCCACTACCCTGATTAGGTCAGGTGCCAGAACTATGCACCAACATATCTTCTTGGCTGCTTCTGTTAACTTGCCTGACCTGGGAAGCCTGATTTCACAAGTACTTGATTTGATTCAACTCTAAATTTTTTAAGTCACTGACTCCATCATTCTTGCTTGGCTGCCAGTCCAATGACAAAGATCCATAAGGCTACAAAGTTCTCCACTTGATACCAAGCAGCCAGCTGAATGAAAGGCTGATTACTTAAATTCAGAATGGGTAACCAATCACATTTGTTAGTACACAGACGGCCCAAACCCTTTAAATGCATAGCTGTAAGCACCCATGGAGAAAAAATTCAAGGAAAGAGATAAAGGATCTTCCCCATCAGCATATAAAAGTTGTCCAGTTATGGCTTTGATATCATTTGTGTGTGTGCATGTATGTGTGTGTGTATGTATACTCTGAGGATTTGAGCTTGCAAAGCTTCCTGATTTTAATCTGAGTCTCTGGAGAGCTATCAATTCTTTGGAATGCTGTAGGATTGCTCAGCATCAAGTTATGAACGGTTTTGGCAATGCTGGGCAGCATGTTGCAAATGCAGGAAAACTTTTCATCTTAAATGAGAAAAGCAAAAAGCAAAAACCGGGGCAGGGGATGTCATACTCCCTGGATATCTAGATATTAGCTCCTTGGTGCATTCTCAGAGAATGCTGTCAAAATTGGCTGGAGTCCAGGAAATAAATCCTTTTTAAAGTCCCTGCACATATTTGTGTCCCCAAGGCATTACACACAGAAAAATGGTATGTGCACCAAAGAAAATTTTGTAGCACTTTCCATAGTTTAAAGTCAGAGATGAGATCTCTGATAGCATT
This sequence comes from Macaca fascicularis, assembly GCF_037993035.2. Classification (NCBI taxonomy): domain Eukaryota; kingdom Metazoa; phylum Chordata; class Mammalia; order Primates; family Cercopithecidae; genus Macaca; species Macaca fascicularis. Next base: position 32,375,518 of record NC_088395.1, read on the forward strand.
TTACTATTTTCGTTTGTCTAGAAATAAGTGATCTTTATACTTTCTGACTCTCTAAAAATGAAGCCATAGTCCCTTGTAGTTGCTATGGTGATATAAAAATCCCTAGAATCACTATAGAATATAGCATTTCTATTTCTCTCCCTGAATAATTCCTTATCTGAAAACATGATGTCAGAATGATAAAGTACCAACTTTTTAGTCAACTCCCTTCTTAATTTTGACATGCCCCTATGACTTGACCACTTCACTACTCCACTGAAATTCTGTAAGATAGTTATTTTTAGCCAATCTTCCTGCAAAAGGAAATTCTAAATATACATAAAAAAGAAATTTTAATTTCTGAAAGGCATCTGTACATGAATTTATACAACTCGAGTCCTCAATATTTTGAAATAGGATATTTGCATCTCTGGTTCTCCGTCTTCAATAAATTGAATAAGACCCTGAATATATACTGTGAATAGAGAAAAATTAGACAGCATGGTAACTTTTACAACTGGCAGATGAAATCCAGATACCTAAAGGAAAAGCAGATATCTATAAGCCATGTGGCTTCAGTTCATTTATCTATTGAAAAGCTTATTGTTTAAATAAGTGTTTATTGATAACACACAGTATCAGTCTCAAATTTGAGATATGAAAATAAAGACTTTAAAATGTGAGTCTCTCCCTTAAGAAGATAATCGGTTTTTAAAGGAGACACATACAGAAATAATTTGGACATAAAAATGCTTTGTTTATTCAAGTGTTGCGGAGTATGTGTCTTTAACAGTATAAAAGGAGAAGCCAGAGAATACAGATAATTTATCTAGGAAACAAACAAGGGACCTATTTGTCAACTAATCATTTAAGATAAAGGTCTCAAGCAACCCTTAACTATGCTCCATTCTTTATCATAAGGGATAGACTTCTACTGTTTAGTTTTTCTTGCATTTAATGTAAAGTGACAACTACTCCCTTGCTGTCAGAGATTTTCATTTCAGAGCTTGCCTTTGCCATCTAAATGGTAAACTTATGTGTATAAATGTCAAAGTAGATATTGCAGAACCTGAACAGAACTAGAGTAGGGGAGAGCAATATCTGACAAATTGAACTTACTGTTAATCACTTTTGATGAAAGTAAACTGAAAATAATTTACTGAAGTTTTAAATATCTTTTTTTTTTTTTTAACCTATAGCAAAGTTCATTGCCTCCCAAATACTGTGAAAAGTGCCAGTGTAACTTCTATTATTTAAAATAGCGGCCAGGCTGGGTGGCTGACGCCTATAATCCCAGCACTTTGGGAGGCCGAGGTAGGTGGATCACTTGAGGTCAGGAGTTTGAGACCAGCCTGACCAACATATGAAACCTCGTCTCTATCAAAAATACAAAAATTCGCCAGGTGTGGCAGTGGGTGCCTGTAATCCCAGCTATTCAGGAGGCTGAGGTAGGAGAATCGCTTGAACCTGGGAAGTGGCGGTTGCAGTGAGCCGAACAAGCAAACAAACAAACATCATTTCCTCTGTCCCATTTCTGTGGTCATTCAATTCAGTCGTTTCTTAATCTTCAACATCCAATTACTAAATAAGGATGGCTATAATTTACAAGTGTCTTTGCTCCTGTATTTCATACCTAGAAATAAGCTGACATATACCTTCACAAATCTACAACTCTTTCCAAGCTAAGATTTTAAATAATATGTCCACTGTGGGATGTATATACAAACATTAATTGGCTAATTTGTCTTCTGTTTAAAAGTTTGTCCTCAGTAATAAAATTTTACATCAGAAGTTGTCAGTGTTCTCTCAAAAAGTTTCAATTAGAAAAAAGTTTTCAAATGAAATAAAATTACAAATATATAAAAGCATAAGTTAAAATATAAGATAATATGAAATCAATTGTTGTTTTAGTGCATTTTCCCCTAAAAATGATTTCAGTGTTTCAGTGATATTCTGGTTTGAAATATATCGAACTTTATTTTTTAAAAGAAATGATAAAATTGCTTTTAATGATTTCTCAGTTTTCATTTCTCTGAAGGACTAACAATAGCAGATAGCTGGAAGCACTTATAATTCACATTTTTAACCATATTTATTTCCTGAAGGAAATTCCAATAGCTTCCCCACTGCATCTTTCCCTCCTTGGCAGGATTCAATACAGTTAGGCACAGTTTTCATCACACAACCCTAGCCTCTCTAGTTTTAACTAGTAATATTATATTCTAGGTTTCTCTCTGTGTGTCTAACAGCTACATCTCTGTATTCATTCATTAACTCAAGAAATATTTGTTGAAAACCTACCATGAGACAGTCTTTATTTATTTATTTATTTATCTATTTATTTATTTTTGAGACAGAGTCTCACTCTGTCACCCAGGCTGGACTCCAGTGGTGCAATCTCTGCTCACTGCAACCTCCTCCGCCTCCCAGGTTCAAGCAATTCACCTGCCTCCGCCTCCCAAGTAGCTGGGATTACAGGCGCACGCCACCACGCCCAGCTAATTTTTTGTATTTTTAGTAGAGATGGGGCTCTCACTATGTTGGCGAGGCTGGCCTTGAACTCCTGACCTTGTTATCCGCCCACCTTGGTCTCCCAAAGTGCTGGGATTACAGGCGTGAGCCACTGCGCCCGACCTGAGACCGTCATATTTTATATCTTGGGTATATAGTAGTGATCCAGAAAGAAAAAGTCCCGCTCTCTGGAATCTCACCTTCTATAGGAGAATAAAGTAAACAGAGAAAAGGCTAAACTATATACTCAATTAGATAGTAGTTCAGTGCTGAGGAGCAAATGAAAGCAGGTAAGGGGAAATGAAGGATAAAGTGGGGGGTCAGAATTTTAGATAGGAGGGGTCAGGGAAGACCTTATCAAGAAGGCAGTTTTGAAGTAAAGATCTGAAGGAAATGCACCATTTAAAGAATTATCCATTTAAAGAAAAAATTAACCATTTAAAGAAAAATCATGAAAATAATATTCCAGGCGGCTAAAGCAAGTATAAGGGCCCTGACACTGGAATGTGCCGGGAGGAGTGGTCAAGAAACATGGAGGAAGTTATTATGGCTGGAGTGTATGAGTCAGCGACCACCAGAGAAATATCAGAATGAGGTGGGTAACCCGCGGAGGGACTTATGAACATAAGGGCTTCCCTGTTTACTTTGAGGGGGTTGGGGAGCATTGGGGCTTTGGAAAAGAAGCGGGGGATGTAATCTGACTTTTCATTTAAATAGGTATCTCTGGCTAATATGTTGAGACTAGAGTCTACGTGGGAGAAGGGAAGGAGGGAGAAGTTGTTAAGAGACAAATGCAATCATCCATGCTGGAGATAATGGTGGTTTGATCTGGATCAGAGTGGAGGCAGGAGTGAATTCTGGATACATTGTAAAGGCCGAGAGTCCTTAGGATTTGGTGGCCAATTACATGTGTGTTGGTAGAGAAAGGATTCAAGGATAACATGAAGAATTTTGGCACAGACAAGTGGAATAATGGAACTGCCATTAACTATAATCTGGAAAATTGCAGGAGGATAAGGTTAGGGTGTAAGATTTTTATATGCTAAATTTAAGATGTTTACTATATTTCTAAGTGAATATATAAAATGCATATATATGTCATGATTCAGGAGAGAAATCTTTACTAGAGATACGAATTTGAAAGTCACTAGGGGTAACTTTTAATCTCTTCCACACTTGCTCAGAAAATACTGGTATTTTGCTATATTCCCTTTCCAGACCTCTTTTCTTCCAAACCCAACCCTGTAGACAATCTTAGCCATTTCCATCACTTAAATAAAACTTTGACACAAAAGAATTTTATTTAAGGGTGGTGGGAAAGGGGATAAGTAAAATGTCAAGATGGGAGCTTAGATGCACTGCTGTTAGGGCCCAACAGAGAAGGCACCCAGCAGGAGGAGGGAGTTAGCCCTTTGATGGTCGATTTTGCTTAAGGCTATATCAAGGTGTTTTGGGGATAACAGAAATAGAAGGAGCTAGAAGAAAGTACAGGGAAAAAAATTTAAGTCTATAGATTGGTAGACAGTCAGAGACTCTTGGTTCTGTTGCCATGGTGGAATTATTTATACCTTCCAGAAAACCTTTCCTCAACCAATCAGAGTATTTATTTTACCAGATAGATTTACTTAACCATTTTGCACTAACACAGGAAAATGGGTAATCTAGGATGTTGGACATCTCCTGAGTGAACTTTAATAATGAGAGTCCTGGTACAGCTACCTGAATTCAGGGTATGGTTTCTAAATTGGTCCAGCTATGCTGAACACAAATATCTCCTTACTTATTTTTTATCTCTTTATTTTTTCTTGTGTCCAATTTATCCTGCCATTTTAAGGATTATCCCTGTCCAAAATCCATGCATGATGACATATAGCTTTTTGGACACTTTCAAGGCCATCTTTTAGGCAATCAAGACTCCAGGGAAAAAGAAAAAGAAAAAACTGGATTCACAGTTTTTATCCAGCTTGATTTCCTAGTGCTTTGCCAGCAGAGACACTTGGAAGGATAATCAAAGTGAATAACAAAGTGAAGGATAGTCTCTTTTTTATTCTTCAGACACGTCCTTCTGATACAATTGTTTTACCCTTACTGACTTTGTTTTCAAAGTTAAAAACATTTTCTGCATCAAGAAACTGTATAGTGTAGTGCTTAAGAGCAGAAACTCTGGAGCTTGAACATCCAGAGTGGGACTTCAACTATGATATTTAAAAACGATCTCACCTGAGCAAGTCACTTAACTCCTTGGGACCTCCTTTTCTCTGAGTTTGGGTAATAACAATAGAGCCTTCCTCGTAGGGCTGTTATGATGACCATACAAGTTACTATAAGTGTTTAGAATGTGTCCTGGCACATAAATAATAACTGTCAGCTATCAGATTCAAGATTAGTCCAGATTCCAATTATATTCACCTCAGCCTAAGTATTTCTCCTCTATAAAATTCTTCCTAGTTTCTGCTTTTTGCGCTGCTTTCTTCTTTTCATGATTTCAGTTACACTCATGTCTTATATATTTTTGCTTGGATTATGTCCTTAATGTCTTTATTACTTTCTAACTTGTTTGTATAACTATAATATGTATATTCAATAACATTATAAATTACTAGAGTACCATGATTATTCCTTAATATTTCTTTCTTATCTTTTAGAGTGTTAAGCATAGCACTTGGCTTGAAGTAAAAAGTTGTTGACTTGAAGTAAAAAGTTGAGTTGAACTTGCTTATGAAAATCCAGTTTGAATTGAATCATTGAACCTCTAAGATTTGTTACTCTGTTCAACCATTGTAGACAGGTATTCAGGTCTGGTCAGATGTGAGCTATTCGGGTAATTGCTTGTTTATTCTACTTTACTTTTACTGGTCATTCCCTGTTAAACAGTGGAATAGAAGTCCATATGCATTTCCTGGCTGAGCTTCCTTATGGTTTCCTCACAGTACATTAGGTATCTAACAAAGAAGTCCTTTACTCAAAATTATGTCTGCCCATTTCTCCAGATGCCACAGAGCATCAATAAGAACAAAAAGAAAAACAAACAAACAAAAAACCCTGCACTTTACTGATCCAATGATCACTTTACTAGTCCATCAGCACTAAGTAAATTGAAAACAATTTTACCAGTCCTTTTATGATACGTACATCTTGTGTTAAGTTGTACACATTGCCTAAATCATTTTATAGAAAATCCAAATAGAAAAATTGGCTCACACGCATGGCAAAGGAGGGTTGTATAGAAGTAAGTACTTTTCTCTTCGTTAAAAATATATGGCATTCTCTGATTCCAAATTTCTTAGAGTCAGGATATGCTTTTAGTGTTGTGTGACTCAGCAGAGGAGGGGCAGGTAGGGCTTATGGAGGAAAAATTCCAAGGCAATACAACAATCCAAGAAAACCTCAAAAACTGATTATCACTGATGAATGGAATATTCTTTTTAAAAATTCATGTTATACTTTTTAATTCTATTTAAATATGCAATCATGAGCATCTTATTATTTTGATAAATGAAAATTTAGTATAAATGATTAAGCAACTTCATAGGTAGCTACCATTCATGATAAAATATAATCAAACTTGCAAAAATTAATATTGATGACAGTAAACTATTTTGATAAAATAGAAAACATATTTGGTAATATTACGCCTGTTTTATATATAACTAATGCTACTGATGTTGGGGAAATGTGCTTTCCATCATAGTGTTTTACACAGGGGACAGAAAAGCAAAATCGCTCTTTTACACAATCATTCTGTACCCAAATGCATTCTTCTAAAAAAAAAAAAAGAAATTAACAAAAACCATGATATGGGAGCAGGAAGCTAACACTCATTTTTTTTTTTTTACCTTTTTGGAAGCTCCATGGATTTCCTTATTGATAACACTCTTTACTCTTTTGCCTGTGGTTTGGCAAATTAAATTTGGGAATTGGTGTGTTAATCATTTGTGATTTACAACACAAAGTTCTTGATTTTTTTTCCCCTCAGGATGTTGAATGATATATATTAATATTCAGAAATAAGCAGACTTGGGTACAAGTCATTGTATTAAACTATATGATATTGCCAATATTTAAACATTTTGAAAAGCATGATGGCAATTCATAAGGTTCAGTGTAATAGTATTACAATTTTAATAAGTTCATGGTTTCAAATTTAACCGGGAAAAAAATAAATACAAACTAGCTTTTTTAATGGCAAAGGAAAGACAACAAACAAGATAAACAACAAAAACAAACGTAAAGACTCCAAAGAAAAAAAAGACACACACAAAAAAATACTGATTAAATCATTCTTTGCTTAGAGTTTCAATGTTTTTCAATAGTTTTTGTCATGGTTCTTAACTCACAATTAGAACAATGTGTTTTAAGTTACTGAAATAGAAATGGAAAAAAATTAACACATTTCATTAAAAAACTAAAGCACAAAATAAAACAACAATTAAAAACAAGCTAGAAAACAGCATCCTCTTCTTGGTAAAAGTTATGGTACACAGAATCTCGAAATAATTTAGAGTTGCATTTCTGTACCTCAAGATAAATACACAATAAAGTGAGTTATTTGTTTTATACCTTACATAAATAGAATAAAAAAATTACTCCTGAACAAGTAACAACTAGTCTTGGAAATACACATGGTCCCTGTCTTATAATGGTTCTACTTAATGATTTGTCAACTTTAGGGTGGTGCGAAAGGGATATACATTCATTAGAAACCATACTTCAGTATAGTATTCAATAAATTGAATGAGGTATTCAACACTTTATTATACAATAGACCTTGTGTTCTATGACTTTGCGCAACTGTAGGTTAACATAGTTGCTCAGAGCATGTTTAAGGTAAGCTAGGCTAAACCATGATATTTGGTAGGTTAAGTGTATTGAATGCATTTCCACAGACAAAAGTCTCAACTTACAATGGGTTTATCCGGATATAACCCCATCATAAGTCAAGGAACATCTGTACAATAAAAGAATATGATCAAAAGTTTATAAGATCCTCTAAGGAAGATTTTGTCAAAAGCAAATATGTTTTAACTTGTATGTATTCTCTTGTTTTAACTTTTTTTAGCTTTAGAATATTTGCCAAATCTGGAAATAACTTTATGTATATTTTATGTGGTTAACATTTTATTTACAGTTTTTAAAATATACAAACATATAATTTTATAAAGTTTAACACATTCTTAAAGGTAATTTGTTTTTAGGATACTTTACATGGAAATTTATAACTTTCTTAGAATTTGGGGTGTTTGACAAAGCAATATGCATTTTTTAAATCTTGAAATTTATATAATTATACATTTTAACAGGAATTTTCCTACATAGTCCTACATGATTTCACTGTATCTTCACAATAGTACAGTTGAGTAGGCAGGGGCGATTATTATCACTGATTTAATCTCAACGTTAAAAACCAGGCCTAATTATTTTATATTACTTGCCCAAGGGTACAACTATCAACAATCAGGTTAAATCTTTCTAAGTTTTTTAGGTTCCAACACAGTGCTTTGCTAAACTCTCTACTCTACTGCTTGTCATAACCACATAATGAAAGTTCAATGATGAGGAAAAATGTTAGTAATGTTTTAATTATATGTGGGTTCCCTGTCACACATTTTCATAAATGATTGTTTTAGATTCAGTATATACAAACCTAGAACAATTTCTTCATGCTTATATATGTATACATTTGTAGAATTCACATGTCTAGATGATTTAACTCAGTGAGTTAGGATATGATGTAAAGAGTAGTAAAAGTGGTTTTCTCTTTTAGTACTGGCACTGATTAAAACTGCCCTGTCTTCTTCTGTCTCAGAGTCCACACCTACGTGTATCAGACTATCACTCACTAATTCAACAGATGTATATTCAGTACCTATTAAGTGCTAGGTGCTGTTCTAGGAGTTCCAGATACAGTAATGGAGAAAAACAACAACAACAACAACAACAAAGATACTATTTTTTCTTCCTGGTGGTTGTGTGTATGTATCACCTTCTTGAAAAATGTAGTACTGCAGTTAAATAGGTTATACACATACTTAAATGTAGGTATACATGTTTATAGACTTATAAAACCCTAGGCACTATTGTCCTCATATTTTGGGAAGGTGAAAATAATAGCTTTAAGCAGTTTTAGGCATCAGAAATGCCTTGAGACACTTTGTAACTTGGTTAGCAGAGGAGCATATAACTTTCATTTCTAAGAAAAAGGGATTAGAAAAACCCATTAGTAGCTGTTGTGACAGCAGCCGTTGGGGAGTAGATCTATCTTAAAATTGAAAATGAGAAATAAGAGAACCAAAGACTCAAACTCCAGTTCATTTTCACTCTCTGGAATTTGTCTTTATCTGACAGATAAAGGCAACACCCTATATAAATCCAATTCTTACACTCTTTACATCCCATCCAGCTACCAGGCACTACATTAATGACATATCGAATTGGGAATTGTGTTCAATCAAAAGGCATTAAAGTACTTATTAACTAGGTTTTACGGAGCTTCTAAAAAAAGTTAAAAAGTTATTTTTGGTGGCTCTATGGTAAATTGATCTTTTAATTTTTTCTTCATGGTTTATTGTCCCCATGTGAGAAAACACTTTCTAAACACAACTATGTATTTGGACCAAAATGTTCTTCATAGGATGATGCATTGTCTTTGCATAATTAACGAATTGGTAATTATATATCACACATAAAAAATGACGTAATTGGTTGAAGCACAGCTTCAATCATTTGTGAATAAAAGGAAAACCTCCCCACAACTTAATTGCAACTTCAAAACTTCTACCAGCCTCATGATTTGTAAGTTTTAATATGGAAGTTTCTGCTTTCTACACTTTACATGATGGGGATTATGAAAATAGTGTTGCTGGGAGAATGGAAGGAGTAGGAGTGCGTTCTTAAAGTGCATTTTAGCAGAGTTGGGAGTAAATTGCAGCATAATAGTCAAGGTAGGGCAACTGCTAGGCTTGATAACATAATGGTGGGGGAAAAAGAATGGATAATTTCCTACAAAAGAGAGATTTGTATAAAACATAAAAGAAAACTGTACCAAAGCACATATAAATATGAGCTGGGCATGACTGAAATGCAGCAAATATCCATAATCTCTTCTCTATAATACAAATCTTTTCATATAATACAAATGAAAAATAATGTACTATAGAAATAACTTAAGCATGACTTAAATTACAGTTAATGATTAATATTTGAAAATACACACATTTATATACAGCAAATCAAATAAATCCCGAGTCATATAAACTGTTGAAGAAACAAATTATATTTAAGACTGAATAAATGTGTTGAAAAACTCCATTTTTCTAAGAGAAACCACTGATCACATTATTGCGAATGTTTATGTAGAGTCCAAAAGATCAGTTTCTACAAAGTCACAATATATTAATAAAAATCATCTTTTTCATGCATTAAACTGTTCTATTAGAAATTTCAAGTAGAATTCAAAAAGCATTTGCAAGCAAATTTTGCTTTGAAGTTTTATATGAGTCATGATTACTTAGAGTAATTGCAATATTCTTTTATTCTAATATTATTAAATTGGTGAAATTCAACCCTTTATCTAATATGCCCCTCTATTACAATATGCATATAAACAATCATTCTTTTATTTTCCTTCAGATTTGTTGTTTGGATTTGTACATATGGTGCCTTTTGCTATTATCTGATTCTCCTAATACCAGAATAGAAGCAGTCACTTTGCCCGTGGCATAATTTTGCCTTCATTTAAGTAATTGGTATTATTAAATTTGTGCTTACATGCTATGAAACAGATTCCAGAGTTGAAAGATCTTAACCAGTGTATTAAAAATCCCTGTTGTCAGTACTTTTGTCCCTACTTCAACACAAGACTGAAGTATCGAAGCCTAAAATATGAGAAGAAAATGTACATCTCTCAAGGGATCTTCTGCTAAGTTTTATGTCACCGAAATTCTAACTCGGCCCCAAGTCTGCTGAGAATGGGTTTTCATAGACACATGCTTAAGTTTCTGCGTGACCAGAGAAATAAATCTGCTATCTCTAATTTGAAAATATTTCCAGAATCTGACATTCTCTCACTACTGACTGAGTCCAAGCCACCAGCATTTATCTTTTTCTTTTTTTTTTTTTTTTTTAAATTTATTTATTATTATTATACTTTAAGTTGTAGGGTACATGTGCATAACGTGCAGGTTTGTTACATATGTATACTTGTGCCATGTTGCTTTTTCAACTCTTGTGGCTTCTACTATTGGCCCCCTACAGTTCTACTCTCAACCCAGAAGCCAGTGTGATCCTTTTAAAACATGATTGAGATCGTGCCACTCAACTGCTCAAAAACTTAACAATTGCTCTCATCTCATTTAGAATCTTCTTTACAATGGCCCCAAAGGCCCTCCACAATCTGGACACTCACAACTCCCATAACCTCATCTCTTTCTACTCTTCTGCTGGCTTGTTTTGCTTCAGCCACTTTGGCCTTCTTGTTGGTGTTCGATTAAGAAAAGCTCGGTCGCACATTTGGGCCTTTACTCAGACTCCATGGCTGAGTCCCTTACCTTCTTCCAATCTTTGCTCAAAGGTCATTTCTACCCTATTTGAAATTGCAATCCCACCACTTTCAATTATACCTACATCTACCCCTGTAGTGGTCCTATATCCCCTTAACAGATTCTGTTTTGTTTTTTCCCCCAAAATACGTATCACCTAGCAATACATGATATTTACTTATCATTTTTCTTTGTTTGCTTGCTTCTATTCTGTCTCCCAATGTTATAATAAAAGCTGTATGAGGGCAAAGATTCATTAGTCTCCTTCACTGTTTTATAAGCACTTAGAATAGTGTGTGGTCCATATTAAGAGCTCAATAAATATTTTTGGAATGAATCAATCTGCATTCCTTAGATTTACTTGTCCTAACAATTTTTTATTTCTCAAGACCAATGCAAAAAACCTGAACTCAAGAGGGCTTGAACGACTTTGCTACACACTATCTTTGGCTTATAAGCTCACTACCAGCTTTCCCTTGCGGTGTTGAAGTTGAACAAGGGTTGTCTCTATTTCTTAATCCTATTTAAAATCTACATTAGGACTACCATGTCTCCTACCTGTGAGCTTTCTTCATATGGCCACATTTTTCATCATCCTCTTGGTTACCCAAAGTATAGCACATTTTATTCACTCCAAACAAGGCATCTGCACTATAATTGGTTTTGATGAGACAATTGAAATGATGTGTGCCTGATATTTTTACTTTCCTTCCATTTATTTCCTCCTTCTTTCTTTTTCTCCTTATTTTCTTATTTCTTTTCTTCGATTCTCCCTCCCTCCTTTCCTCACTCTCTTTCTTCCCTACTTCCTCCCTTCCTTCCTCCTCCTTTCAATGGTTTGAAACTCCAGTACAATGTTGAACACTAAAGGGAAGTGGGCAGATATCCTTGTCTTGTTCATGATCTTAGGGTGAAAACATTCCACTCCACCATAAAGAATAATATTAGCTGTAAATTGATTCTTATTATTGCAAAAGGTAAATCATAGTTGTCATTCTTATTATAAGCTATGTTCTTATTTTTGTCCTAAAAATTCACATTTATTGATACCAAGGCCTAATTGAACAGCTAAGGATTCCCTGAATGAGGGAGCAGCAGAATCACTTGAAGAATTCCACACGAAAGGCATGAACTGTTTTTTTTTTTTTTTTTTTTTTTGAGATGGAGTCTTGCTCTGTCGCCCAGGCTGGAGTGCAGTGGCCGGATCTCAGCTCCCTGCAAGCTCCGCCTCCCAGGTTTACGCCATTCTCCTGCCTCATCCTCCTGAGTAGCTGGGACTACAGGCACCCGCCACCTCGCCTGGCTAGTTTTTTGTATTTTTTAGTAGAGACGGGGTTTCACTGTGTTAGCCAGGATGGTCTCGACCTCCTGACCTCATGATCCTCCCGTCTCGGCCTCCCAAAGTGCTGGGATTACAGGCTTGAGCCACCGCGCCCGGCCTGCATAAACTATTTCTAAGAATTTCTCTATGTAGATGCTAACTACACAGTAAATATATCATTATTTATTTCAAAAATATCCTAGATAGAGTTCCCCTAAAAGCAGATTCTAAGACAAGGGATGTATTTGGGAATGATCCAAGGAGGTGCTGGTAAGTGTGTGTAAGGTAAGACAGGGAGCAAGTAAAAAGTATCCTATGAGGCAGGTTTTTACTGTGTTCGATGGGGTCTTAATCCTGGAACAGAATTGTGGGTCAGAGCATAAATCATGCTTCAGACTTACCCTAACTGAAGAGCGAGTGAGTAGTGGTGTTTATCCACCAAAAGTTATCTGTTATTGGTTGAGGTTTGCTGGGGAACATTGGGGATGCAGAGCTTTAACTACCTGACACTCATGAGCTTTGATTACTAGAGAGAGCCCTAAGGCAAACAGAGACACTTGGACCTGGCAGCTGCCAGTCAGAGTACAAGGCATGCTGAGTCAGGAAATGATACGGGTGATGTCCCAAGAGTGTTTCATACTCCAATAAAACTGACGCTGTCAGTAAAATTAGGCATATGGACACATGATGATAAATCCTTTCAGTTAAGTCTTCTAAGTGGATCATTTCTGCTTTTAGGATAAGCTTTCAAATATTTAACTCTCTCAAGAGAAAACCTTTTGGTAACTTAAAACTTATGATGCTAAGAAATTCTATGTTCATCCTTTCATATGAGATACTTTAAAGCAGGATTTGATGGTTTAACACAGTAATTATATTTTGGAAAATTTTCTCATGAAAATGATTTTTTCTTAAAAATAAAATGCAACTTAATATTGTTCTAAACTTCCAAATATTGCAATTCTTCTAAAATTATGTACTCTTGTCTGTTATGGGCATTATTAACTTTGTACATATAAACAATCACAATCAATTAACTGCTAATATTGGCTCTGAAATAAGAACGAAAATATTACTTATGTGTATGTTTCTCATTCCTCTCTAGCTCTGCCTTAGCTAGTGTTTTTGCTATTACATGCAGATTTCCATATATAAGTTGGTGTTTTTCTGCATAGTCTCTGTCAACATGATTAGGTAGCTTTCCAATTCAATACATCTATTGAAACCATATGTGCTATTTTAGTTGTATTTTGTTTAGAAAGTAATTCTTTTAACTTATTACATATTATTTGTTTTATATTGCACTTTCAAAAAATATGTATGTTAAAGCACAGCAATACCTACTATAGTTCTGTAATTTGATTCATGCAAATCTGTCAGGAATAAAATCAACCACAATTTAATTTCAAACCTTCCCAACCAGCAGCTGTACAATTTATGCACTGCTTTTCTATTTTTACTACTGGATAATGACAATGATGAATGTCTTTAACAGGAAATACATATTCATTGAAAAGACTGAGCTCAAAACTATCCCCCTTCAAAAAGTCAATGAAGGTAGGAAGCCCATTCACCTACTGGAGATTTGTTGGGAGAGAGAAGAAATCACGCCCACAACTGCATCTTATGGGGATTCAACCATTTAGCTAAATTAAAACTGCAATAATACCATATTATAAACCACAGTAATCAATACTATTATGATTGATGTCAGCTATAATAATATTAAATAGATCAGGATGAACAAATGATCCACTATGAGTGTAGCCAAGGGTCTACCATTCTGAGCATGCCAGGTTAAGAGGTATGGAGACCGTTATTCAATGGGCAACTTAATAAGATCAGGGTCACTGCTCTCCTGAATCAAATGTCCATGGTCCTGGGAAGGAATGAATATTAGCTCATTTGCAGTAATTTACATGTTGAATGACAATGATGAACTTACAAACTCTGCTGCCATGAGAACTTAGTTAATAGAAATAATGACAGGAATTCTGGCATGTCTATTTTACTAACCGATTAGGGTTTTTTTCATCATTGTACCAATGAGTGATTTGACTTTTACTTCAAACAGAGTAAGAAACAGTGCCATACTGACATGGATGGAATAGTTCCAGAGATCTGTGAAGCTCTTATTTTACTGTGTAATTTTATAGCTTATTTGATATAATGTAAGATATTAAAGTCAAGTCACTGAGATACTGCAACACCGATTTCCAAAACAAACAAATAGCTTTATCCATTTGTATATTCATACAGGCAAATGTGTGACATAGAATGAGCTTCCAGGAAATCATTTGAGTATAAAATACTTCAGCTAATATGTGCTGCTGATAGCAAACTCATCTTTTGCCTATAATCACATGCCGTTTGCATTGGAAAATACCAAGCTCTGGGTACACTATAATATTTCATTTTGAGTATAAAATGTATGATCACGAAATTATCTGGAGACACATTATTATGTACATTTTCTTGATCCTACATTCATTTATCTTCAGACACTGCCTTCTAAAATTCATAGCCTCTTTCCTTATCATGATTTGTCTTACTTCAGAATGCAGTAACTTGCTGCTGGTGGTTTGAAAACAGATGGATTTTGTTGGTAGCCTTTTGCTAGCAGTTATAAAGAAAATATTTTATTGATTTCTATTCAATTTTATTCCATATATTATAGAATAGGTATTGACATTAATTTGAAATTGAATAAGTATACAAAAAATATAAAACAAAAACAATGCACATTAGATATAAATGAAAAATCTAATTTCCCTTTTTGGAAAATGAAAGGAAAATAATCCATTAGCTAGGAATAAACTGTTCCTCCATATAAGTTTGTTTTCTAGGGGTTCCTTTCTATCCGTACTGCATGTATAAAATGATTATTTTCGTGCATTTCTTCATTTTAGGATGTCTCTCAACACTAAATATTGTAAAATACATCTTCTAACTTAGGTGCTTCTACCCAAGATTTCTGAAGCTAATCACACTATAAAGTATTTTTAAGAATTCCATATGTAAGTCAAAATGCCATCATGATGTATAAAATGTAAGTCAACTGTTCTGGCATTATGAATGATTGGTATGATCACCTTGTAAAATCTGAATGAAAGTGCTTTGCTTTTACCTTCAGAGACTCCTCTTGCTTAAAGAGATCTTCAAAGTCCTTAGCACAGAGGTCAGGAGCATTGAGAAGTTGTTCCACTTCTGATAGGGCTTGTGAGACATGAGTGATTTCAGTCAGGTAAGTAGAAGGCACATAAGAAATTTCCAAAGGCATGTCTTCAGTCATAACCATCATCGTTTCTTCACGGACAGTGTGCTGGTATAGATATACGAAAGAACAATTCTTTTAGCTTCCTAATGGTGAAAACTCCTCTATTGAGTTTATATAGCTCTCATTCTACAGCTGACAAGTGAATCTACAAACTGGGCTGAAACTAGATTCAAAACCTCATGATGATAAGTCTAGTAAAAAGGTTATTAATTATATACCTGCTTCTTCCAAAAAGTGTTAGAAGCATTTTATAATAAGCGATACACACATATTAGCACCATGAATATAAGATGAAAGACCATGAGGTCATAAGGAGAGTAGTTTTATCCTAAGAAAACGATGATTTTTGCAACCAGCATTTTAATTTCTAATTCTAATTTGCAACTGGCATTTAAAATTCTAATTTTCCTAGAAATCCAGGTATGGAACTGGGTGAAGGGGGTTCATATCTGTTTTATTGGTAACAAAGGCAACTTTCCTATACATTTTCCCCCAATCTTCATTGAGATACAACAGATACAAAGTAGTTAGGCTGGTATGTAACTGTATTAAAGCCCTCTTCTCCTCCAAATTCTAGACATTAGCTCCTGCTTTTGTTGCTACTCTCTTGCTAAGTTAAGCTGCTAATTAAGGTGCATATGAGCAGAACTGACTGTGGAATTTGTATTTTAAAAAGAACTCCAGAATGTCCCGAGATATACGGGAGCACTAGCCTCTTCTCTTGCACCTACACTTTTCTGACTGGGATCCAAGTGCTAGACATGACGAGAATTTCCAGCTCCAGAGTCCTTTTGGAGTTTCCCAGTAATGCCTCTTTCCCTATTCCTTATAAGAGCAAAAAATAAATACTACTTGGCACGCAAATTCGAAAGATGGATGACCTCTACTCTCTTCTGTCTACACTATAGGCAGCAAAATTCTTGTAATTCAAATTATTCTCCCAGTAACTTTGTCTAGAATTGATCAACTGCCACCTGCCTATTGATGAGGTCACCTGAGGGTTTCAGTGGTAGGGTCTCTGGGGAAGTTCAGACGATAAGCATGCTAAAATAGCCATTTATTACTGCACAGCCTTTTACGACAACACGATACTCATTTTTGCAATAATGTAATAAATTGGACTTTGGGGATCCTAGACTGAACCCCACACAAAAATGAGTGAAATGTATAAGCTCGTCAATTTATGTTTTAATTTCTCTGACCTAGGATTTTCATACTCAATTCTTACATGATACAAAAAATGAAATAATTCTAATTTAGATATCTCATCTACTTGTGATATAGCAAATTCACAGAATTGCACAAATTAGCTTTTAAATAAATAAACCTTTTACAACATTTGTTTTATTGTGTATATCTTGACCAAACCCATGGCACACATTCCTTCATGATCAATGGAATAATGTACATATATTTCTCATTTACATTTAAAAGGATATTAGAAACTTGAGCCAGAGTTTGATAAATAAAATTCAGAATTTAACAGATTTCTTAAGAAATTCTTAATTTCTCTATTTCATAATAAGCATTTTACCCATTTAAAAGAAAAATAACTCAGCAGGCTATTTGAATGTGAAATTGTCACTGACTCATTAACCACTTAGTAGAATCAACAGCACAAGTAACACAAGCTTGTGTTTTGCATGCATTACATTGGTTGACGACCATTATGTTGTTCTTAATAAAATTCACAAGTTAATAAGCTTGTCTTATTCGCATTAGTTGCTTTAACCTCTGCGGTAAAGATAGCTTCACATCATCTAAAGCAAGCATATTTCCTATAATACTTATTTAATGGTGCAATTATATTTGCTTTTAATGATATACATTTTATGCCTATAAGTTTTTGGAAAACAAAGGTTTTTGTTATCAGGAATGGAGTAGAGGACAAGTTGTAGTTTTTCATTTATTTATTTATTTACTTATTTTGTTGTTTAATCGAGGGAATTGTTTCAGAATTGGACATATCTTGAAAATATTTAGAAAAAAATCTGTGTGGCCTTAAAAAAGAAGTGGGAATTCAAAAAAGTTTTGATGCATGTCCTCATCATTTTTTCTTAAAAGAAAAATAATTCTAAGATCTTTATATCTATTTTCTGATTCTTCTTTGATATGTAGTTTTCTCAGTCTTCATTACTTTCATTTGAGATGCTCTCAGCTACCTTAAATTCATATTGCTGCTTAATAAATATAGTATAGCAAGAAACTTAGCTGTATGGTCAAATACAATAAAGAAAAAGACACTCAAAATACACTCACTTTTGTTTGCTAACTTGTATTTAACTTCCTTAAACAAAATCTCAAACCCAAAGTTTGACGACTTTGGCATTTGCATAAAGGAACTTTAAATAAAAATGAGATTTACCAATGAATCCAGGAGCTGGTTTTTTGAAAAGATTAACAAAATAGATAGACCACTAATCAGACTAATAAAGAAGAAAAGAGAATCAAATAGACACAATAAAAAATGATAAATGGAATATCACCACTGATCCCACAGAAATACAAAGTATCATCAGAGATGACTATAAACACAAACTAGAAAATCTAGAAGAAATAGATAAAAACCTGGACACATACACTCTCCCAAGACTAAACCAGGAAGAGTTTAAATCTCTGAATAGACCAATAACAAGTTCTGAAATTGAGGCAGTAATTAATAGCCTACCAACCGAAAAAAAGAAAAAAAGCCCAGGACCAGACAGATTCACAGCCGAATTCTACCAGAGGTACAAAGAGGAGCTGGTACCATTCCTTCTAAAATTATCCCAAGCAATAGAAAAAAAAAAAGGGACTCCTCCCCAACTCTTTTTATGAGGCCAGCAGCATCCTGATACCAAAACCTGGCACAGACACAACAACAAAAAAAGAAAATCCTCAATAAAATACTGACAAACCAAATCCAGTAGCACATTAAAAAGCATATCCACCACAATCGAGTAGACTTCATCCCTGTGATGCAAGGCTGATTCAGCATACACAAATCAACAAATGTAATCCATCACATAAACAGAACCAATGACAAAAAAACACACTTGATTATCTCAATAGACGCAGAAAAGGCCTTCAATAAAAGTTAACACCCCTTCATATTAAAAACACTCAATAAACTAGTTATTGATGGAACAAATCTCAAAATATTAACAGCTATTTATGACAAACCCACAGCCAGTATCATACTGAATGGGCAAAAGCTGGAAGCATTCCCTTTGAAAACTGGCACAAGACAAGGCTGCCCTCTCTCATCACTCCTATTCAACATAGTATTGGAAGTTCTGGCCAGGGCAATCAGGTAAGAGAAAGAAATAAAGATATTCAAATAGGAAGATAGGAAGCCAAATTGTCTCTGTTTGCAGATGACATGATTGTATATTTAGAAAACCCCATCGTCTCAGCCCAAAGACTCTTTAAGCTGATAAGAAACTTCAGCAAAGTCTCAGGATACAAAATCAATGTGCAAAAATCACAAGCATTCCTATACACCAATAACAAAGAGAGAGCCAAATAATGAGAGAACTCCCATTTAAAATTGCTACAAAGAAAATAAAATAATACCTAGGAACACAACTTACCAGGGAAGTGAAGGACCTCTTCAAGGAGAACGACAAACAACTGCTCAAGGAAATAAGAGAGGACCCAAACAAATGTAAAAACATTCCATGCTTATGGAAAGGAAGAATCAATATCATGAAAGTGGCCATAGTGCCCAAACTAATTTATAGATTCAATGCTACTTTCATCAAGCTACCATTGACTTTCTTCACAGAATTAGAACAAACTACTTTACATTTCATATGGAACCAAAAAAGAGCCCATATAGCCAAGACAATCCTAAGCAAGAATAACAAAGCTGGAGGCATCACACTATCTGACTTCAAACTATACTACAAGGCTACAGTAACCAAAACAGACTGGTACTGGTAGCAAAACATATAGACCAATGGAACAGAACAGAGGCCTCAGAAATAACACGACACATCTACAACCATCTGATCTTTGACAAACCTGACAAAAACAAGCAATGGGGAAAGGATTCCCTATTTAATAAATGGTGCTGGGAAAATTGGCTAGCCATATGCAGAAAACGGAAACTGGATCCCTTTCCTACACTTTATACAAAAATTAACTCACGATGGATTAAAGACTTAAACCTAAGACCTAAAACCATAAAAACTCTAGAAGAAAACCTAGGCAATGCCATTCAGGACACAGGCATGGGCAAAAACTTCATGACTAAACCAAAAGCAAAGGCAAAAAAAGCCAAAATTGACAAATGGGATCTAATTAAACTAAAGAGCTTTTGCACAGCAAAAGAAACTATCATCAGAGTGAACAGGCAACCTACAGAATGGGAGAAAATTTTTGCAATCTATCCATCTGACAAAGAGCTAATATCCAGAATCTATAAAGAACTTAAACAAATTCACAAGAAAAAAACAACCCCATCAGAAAGCGGGCAAAGGATATGAACAGACACTTCTCAAAAGAAGACATTTATGAGGCCAACAAACATGAAAAAAAGCTCACCATCACTGGTCATTAGAGATATGCATCAAAACCACAATGAGATAGCATCTCATGCCAGTTAGAATGGTGGTCACTAAAAAGTCAGGAAACAACAGATGCTGGAGAGGATGTGCAGAATAGGAACGCTTTTACATGGTTGGTGGGAGTGTAAATTAGTTCCACCACTGTGGAAGACAGTGTGCCAATTTCTCAAGGATCTAGAACCAGAAATACCATTTGACCCAGCAATCCCATTACTGGATATATACCCAAGGGATTATAAATCATCCTACTATAATGACACATGAACACGTATGTTTATTGCAGCACTGTCCACAATAGCAAAGAATTGGAACCAACCCAAATGTCCATCAATGATAGACTGGATAAAGAAAATTGACACATATACACCATGGAATACTATACAGCCATAAAAAAGAATGAGTTTGTGTCCTTTGCAGGAACATGGATGAAACTAGAAACCATCATTCTCAGCAAACTAACACAGGAACAGAAAACCAAACACCACATGTTCTCACTGGTAAGTGGGAGTCGAACAATGAAAACATATGGGCACAGGGAGGGGAACATCACACACTGGGGCCTGTCGCGGGGTTGGGGGCAAGGGTAGGGATAGCATTAGGAGAAATACCTAATGTAGATGACGGGTTGATGGGTGCAGCAAACCACCATGGAACATGTATACCTATGTAACAAACCTGCACGTTCTGTACATGAATCCCATAACTTAAGTATAATTTTTAAAAAGAAAAAAATCATTCAGTGACACTGCATAAATTGAAAATGAAATTTACTTAAAAATAAGAATTCATGCTCTAAGACCAGAATTCTGCGTCTCAGCGAATAAGATCTAGTATTAATCACAGTCCTAAACCAGGGCTTAAAGAATATAGGCAGCACACCGTACTCTGGCTTCTCATCTGTTAAGCTTTCCTCCACCTGATCCCATGTGTCTGCCATAGATTATTATATACCGATTTAATAAATATTCTTCAGAACATTAAACTAAAAACCATTTTCACCTATCTTTCAATGAAAATGTCTTTTAGAAGAAGTTATGTGACATCTATTTAAATTGCCAATTTTTCTGGTAACCATCCTTTTACTCTCTGTGTACAAGAGTTCAATTTTTAAAAAAATTTTAGATCTCAAAATAAGTGACAATTATAATTCTATATCTGGTTCTAGAAATCATTTTTTACAAACTTTTTAATAATGAAGAAACTTTTATTAACCTGACTGAAATACTCTTCAAAGAAACATTAGTCATTGAACTGCAGGTTGAGAATGCTCTAATAATATGCATATTGTGATTATTTTCAAGATTGTCACAAATAAGCCATAGAGCAATCAGTGTCAATTCACGGAAATAATTCCTCCATGTTCAGCCATGGCATGAACAAATTTTCTAGAACACTTAGAAATATTAAAATTCTTATGGTTGAACATAATCAATAAAAAGGTATAGTTTATTACTTTAGAAAAATCTGAATGAGAAAAATCATTCCTACCCTATACTACTGATAATTAAGTAATCTTTTAAAAATTTTTTCTTTCCATTATAAATTAGAATACCTGTAATTTCTAAAATGCTTCAGCTATATGTTATAAAGTCTAAAAGGTTAATGTTATACATTAAATATATTTAATGATGACAGATCTATTGAAGGATTTATTATCTTAATACATAGTGTCCAGTCATCATAGATAACAGATATTAAGTGGTACAGATCAACTGACTAGAGAAAACTAAGGGTTGATCCTGTAATTTTCATGAGAAATAGACATATTCCAAAGTAACTTTTTGACACCACTGGGAAACTGTGAACTCATTTTCTAGAAAATTCCGTTTTATTAAGTTTGAACATTCTCATTTATTATAGCAATCTGATATACACAATAATGTTTAATATATAGACTTTTGTAATTTTCATATACAAGAAACTACCACAAACTGAATCAAAAGAGAACCAGACATTTGGAGATCTAGTTTACTATCTATTCCTTAAAAGTATAGCACTCCTATTGAAACAGTCACACAAATCTATAATGAGTAAACTACATCCATTGAATGACTTTCAGTTTGGTTTAATAAAAATTTCAGACAGCTATTTAAAAATCAGTGTAATTGGAAATATGTTTATTTTCTCTTCTTTATGCAAAATCTATGTACTCATTCAGATTAATCCTTTTCATTTGAATTTCATTAACTCTGCCTTGAATAATTATATCCTTCTGAGTTCTGATGTGTACAAATCCTGTCCAACCTTTTGAAACTCAACTTGCTTTTGTTAATGTTCTTTACCTTATATCATTATAGATACTCATGCATCATTAGCAAGGAAATGCTATAATCTGACTAATTGATTTTATTTGTGTTTATTTTCATTTTTAGCTATATATACCCCAAATAATACACTAGCCTCATTTTCTAGAAACAAAAAAGATATGTGAAAGAAACCATAAAATGCCTATTTTTATTTAAAAACGAAAAGTTCAATCAATGCTTAATGATTGTTATAGAACAAAATGATGATTTGTGTGATCTAAACTTTAAGTCAAAACAGTTTTGAGATTTTGAGCTGTGTAAGTAGGCACAGGTATCACTCACAATGCTTTAAATAAACTTTCATTTATCTGAAACTTCAGTTATCACATTCTTTTCATTACATAAAATTTGTTTCTTGAAGGGCCATAACTGCCTAGGATAAAAGCAATCCTGTTTTGAAACAAATGGTGCATTATGTCTAGGTTTTTAAACAAAATGTTTTCCTCCATGATTTAAAAGACTTCTCTCTCCTTTAAATGCATTGAGGTTACCGACCCATTTATGAGTTATGAGGTCAAAGAAACTCAAGAAGAAAAATGTGCTATATGACATATTATTATGACATATGCCACAAAAATAACTACATATCTCATATAAATATGGCACATGAAAAATATATCAATGCATCAAAAGTCTAACTAAAAAAATAGACTATTACCTTGACCAAAAACAAATAGTGATGGAGCCATTTTTTTTAACTTCATTGGTGTTAATGAAGATGAAGATAAGCAAATCCTCAAAGTAAGATGATTTATTAATGATTTACTGTGAGCTATAAAATGAAAATCTATGAGCCATAATATGAAAGTATGTCAGTTTATATCTGATTATCTTTCCTCAAAAGGACATTCTTAGATATTATGGATTATTTAAAAGTAATAACACAATGATATGTAAATCCAAAATAGGACTGCAGGCTTTAAGTAGGTTCTGATGGGCCATAAATGGAAAGACTTAAGTTTTCTTAGACAAGTAGCTCTGTTAGCTTCACAAGTCTTCAGAGAAAGACAAGTTTCCTTCTAGGAATCATTACAGTAATAAAGAAAGTTGAGGAATTTTTAATTTATTTCCCCTGGATAATTATAATATTATAAGCATTATATAAGACATTATAAGCATAAAAATGCAAATCACAATAAAATTTGGCAAAAATATTGTATCAGTCCAGAGTGATTAAAAAGCCCTCAAACAATAAAGCATAAAAACAAAAGAATATGATGCAGATGAGATGGGTATGGTTTATAATCTGCATTGTCACTGTTTTGGATACATATAATGGCATGACAGTAACAGCATTCTGACGATACTTTGTTTTGTATGTTTTAGTCAAGTCACTGGGTAAAAAGACCTTGAATAATCAATCTAATGAGTCTAAGCATATTGGTTATGACCCTGCATAGAGAAAATAGCAATGAGAGAGCGTTTGCTCTTATGTGATCTCCCCCTTCCTATTGCATCATCTATCAAATTGCTTATATGAAGCTATGTAACGAAAAAAAGGGCATGTCCACCTCAGAATAATTATTAAGAATTGATCAACAATATAATTTATCCCCTTTTTAAAAAAAGAATAAAACTCACTAAAATACATAAAATAATCAAGGTAAAATATGAAAGAAAATAATCCTTTATACCCATATTATTTTTCTAAAATTAGAATAAAATTTTAAAGCAGGGCAGGCTATCAGTGAAAAAGATACGCAGATGATGCTGGATTTGCCAGTCTTTAAATACGCCCTACTTCTAGAAGGCCAGGTATAAATAGCATCCTATATAAAAGGTCTGCACAGACCTGCTCATTGACCTGCCTCATGTTGATTCTTACTTCCTACACCATGAAATTTACCTAATTCCTCAGGGCCAAGCTCAATTACTATATAATTAAGCTGATAAACTGAATCTGGAAAATGTGTTAATGCCTTATAGTGGTTTAAAGTCTTTTCTTTCAAAGGACAACATTTGCATTTTTATAAAGGTTTTCAAAGAATTAACATAAATTAGTAACTTGATAAAATTTCAGTCACTAAGTATGGCCTGTGAAAGAAGAGAAAGAAAACGGCTTTGTTTGCCACCATGATAAGCATCAATATATAAGCACCAACAATCATGGCCTGCCTTGTAAAACCATCTCCAAAAAATAACCTATGAATTAATAGATAAGGTTATATACCTTAGCCAACTTATAAGGCAGCAAACAAATGCAGCAAAGACTCATGCCTACTATCTAGCATACAGTATATTATCAAAAATATCTGTTGGATAAATTAATGAAGAAACCAGTATCAACTTAACAGGATAATTATAAGATAGACATGTGGCTAGAATTGCCAGGATCTACATTTATAATATAATTTATATTTAGGAATATTCAGAATTCAAACAGGAATATTTCCTCATTTCATAATGCAATATTTATTGTCATAGATTTAAAAGGTATATCTGATTTCACTACGTCACATTTCTCCAATTCATAGCACATTAGCTACATGCTACTGTACATGCATGTTTAGGTTCTTAAGTTGTCTTTTAGGTATTAATGTAACTCATTATACATGAATACAAACATAAGCAATTATTTGAGGTAATGATAGACAATATTAGAATATACTAATTTTAGCTTCTTCATGGGTGTCACAATGTCTATTAGCAAATTGAAGGCTATGAGAAGACTCCTATTAAAAAATCATTTTAATCTTTGATAATTCTTCCCAAACTCTTCTCATAAAAGTTTTCCTTTATATATCCAGGAGATATTTTTTATTGTAAGCTATTCCAAAATGTCAGCTTGGGAATACTTGTTATAGCAATCTTTTTTGTTGACAAGCAAATTGAACCCTCCCTCCACCCCACATACATACCTATACTTAATTCAGTGTGAAAATAAAAATAACACAAGAAAAAATAAGTATGGAAATACCTTAAATTCTGCAGTTATATTTCACACTACTATATCAGTTTTAAATTCTGTTGCCTTGTGGATCTGTTAACTTGAGTAGATTTTTCAGAATAAACTCACACTTTTATTTCTATACTACATTTATCACACCCCTCAGAAAATGTAAACACTATCTCTAGATTAATGTGGCAACTCAGTATCTATGTCTAAATATGCATGTGTCATAATTATGTTTTACAATAAAGTATTCTCTTTATTAGAAATGTGAGTGATAGTAAAGATGCCTATAATTACACTATCCAGTATGGTAGTCATTAACTATACTTGACTAAAGAAATGTAAATCTAAATTATTTAAAAGGAAATACAATTAAAAATTTAGTACATCTGTTTTTACTAGCCGTGTTTTAAGTTCTCAGTAGCCTTAATAGCTACTTTATTGGACAGTGTAGATATAGAACATTGCCATCATCTCAGAAAGTTCTATTGGACAGTGCTAATCTAGAGAATAATACATTTTATTTATAGATAAGGTTAATACCAAAGTATGTTCTATAATGGTTTTTTTATTCTACTCAGTCTCTGTCCAAAGGGCTGTCTAGTACTTAATATGGTTAAAGTTACCTAATGGGCACTCAATTAATATTCTTTTATAATGGCAATCATAAAAGAAACATTTCTTTTTCAAATTGCTTATTAAAAATATAACAATATGTTCTATTTTAAACAATGTGAAAACGAAGATTATATGAATAATTCTAATGCTAGTATTATATCTATCAGAAAATACTTGTAGCCTAGTTTTTTCACAAAGGTAATTTTGACAGGCTACTAAATCCAAATTAAAATGTCACTACTTAAATAAAAATGGAAATAAACTGGTATTAATAGTGAAAAAATAAGAGACTTAGAGAATAGATCTAGGATACCTATTAAGCAACTATAAGTACCAGAATGAGAAAACAGAAGAGATGGAAGATTTGTAATAATTAAAATGATCATAATAGAAAATTTTCCAGAGCTAAAGAAGTTATTAATATTAATTGGTTATTTAAAATATTATCCAAGTGCAAAAAAGAATTAAAGAATGAACGGTGGCTCACAACTGTAATCCCTGCACTTTAGGAGGCTGAGGTGAGAAGATTTCTTGATTCCAGGAGTTCAAGACCATGCTGGGCAACACAGTGAGACACTGTCTCTACAAAAAATGTTTTAAAAAGTAGCCAGTGATGGTATTGATTGCCTGTAGTCCCAGCCACTCAGCAGGCTGAGGCAAAAGGATCTCTTGATCCTAGGAGTTGGAGGCTGCAGTGAGCTATGATTGCATCGCTGCACTCCAGCTTGGGCAATAGCAGGACCCTGTCTCAAAAATAAAATAAAACAAAATAAAATAAAATAAAAAATAGGGACACATATTTAGAAACATTTAGAATTATATCTTAATGAAATTTCTGTACTTCAATGGGTGGGGCAGAGAGCACCCTTAGAGTTTGAGAGAAAGAAAAAAGGTTAAATACAAATAAATATTTGGACTAGAAGCAGACTATGCTGGAAACAATAGTAGCTTGAAGACAGCTGAAACAAGAAAACAATGGAAAATGGAAGACAATTCTTCATAACCCACAGAGACCACTAAGAAGAGAGGAGAGATATTAAAGAATGTTACTATCCAATAAATCCATCACGATGACTGCCAAGTAAAGATTTCAAAAATGCAAGGTTTACAAAGTTTACATCCTTTATGTTTTTATGAGAACATTTCTCATGTGTTCCAACCAAATTAAAAATGAAGTACAGTTGGCCCTCTGCATCCGTGGGTTCCACATTTGTGGATTTAACCAACCATGGATTGAACATATTTGCAAAAATACATGAATGGCTGTGTCTGTACTGAACATGTACAAACATTTTTATTGCCATTATTCCCTAAACAATACTGCATAACAACTATTTACATAGCATTTACATTGTATTGGGTACTATAATCTAGAGATGATTTGAAGTGTTCAGGAGGGTGTCCATAGTTACTAGCAAACACTATGCCATTTTATATAAATAATTTGAGTGTTCTCGAATTTTGGTATCTGTAGGGCGGTCCTGAAACCAGTGCCCCACAGACACTGAAGGATGATTGTATAATAAAGATTTCAAAACAAAGAGAAATAAAGGGTACAAAAGAAAACAGTGATAGGAAATAAACCTTGTGTGGTTTTTGGTCATATTTTATGAAGTGATAGTGTAATTTAAGTAATAACATGACATCTTGAACTAGATATGTGATACTACAAGTGAAAACTATAGTTGTCAGGAACTAAACTTCTAAATTATTTGTTTTTAAAGGATTTTGCCTTTGATTGAAAATAACGAGGAGTTGACTGACTAAATCATCTTGGTGATGAGGGCATTGTTCTTATTTAATTTTGGAGCAACACTACAGAAATATAGGCATAAAATTGTTGTTCAAAATAGGAAACAGCACTAGTAAAATGCAAGTACAAAGTGTAACTTATAAATAACCTATAAGTGCGAGAAGAGATGCAGTAGAGTTCAGTGAAGATGATGATGAATTATAAAATTATAGACAAGGGATAAGAGTAAATAAAATGATAAAATAATGACCATCAATATGACAAGGAATTAAAACAGATACACAGTTACAAGAGTTATAACAAAAACGAAGTTGGTTAAAATGTCTCATCTAAAGATGAAATATCTATCATTCTATTTTATATGTTCATAAGATCAAGCACAAATTAGTAAGAACATGTGATATTTGTCTTTATAGATATCAGAGGCTGGGAAGAGTGCAGGTGGGTGGAATTAGTGAAGAGAGACTGGTTACTGGGTACAAACACACAGTTGCATAGAAAGAGTGTTAATGTTTGACAGAACAGTAGGGTGACTATAATCAACAACAATGTATTGTATATTTCCAAATACCTAGAAGAGAGGACTTGAACTATTCCCAACACATAGAAATGATAAATACTTGAGATGATGGATACCCTAAGTATCCTAACCTAATCATTATACATTCTATGCATGTAACAAAATATTACATGTACCCTATAAAGATGTAAAAATATTTGTATAAATAAAAAGATAAAATACTCTAGTTTAAAATGCACATTCCATCTATAGGCTGTTTACAAGAAACATAAAAATACAAGGCCACAATGCTGTGTTAATGACAGGTGATTTAGAAAATCATTTTTTAAAAAGTGAAAGTCTAAATAATAGTATTAAATGAAGTATAGTTCAAGGCCAAAAAAGCACTAAATGTTTCTCAGAGAACGCTTGTAATGTTAAAAATCACACTTTCTCCCAAAGTACAGCAGTCATTAACTGCTATGCCCCAAACATTTGGCTGCATTCTACATAAGGTAAAAATTACTAGAAATAAAAGGACAGTATGATACAATCATAGCTGTAGTTGGTACCTTACATACACCTCTTCCATCATTTGTTAGATTAAAATAGACAAAAAACAAAAAAACAAACAAAAAAACAAGAATAGAGGTGCTTTTAAACCGACAAGCTAAATTTAATCCATATTTTGTGGACACTAGAGAAAGCATATTCTCCTATTTTACTGGGACATTAAAAATATATATAGAGAGGAAATTTTTAAAAGGATCAAACATAAAGATTTGACAGACCACCTTTTCTAATCAAAATATAATAATCCAGAAATGTAGAAGAATAATAGAATACATTTTGATTCATCTTCTAAGACTTGCACAAAGAAAGTATAAGATCTATATACATTACCTGGGAACATGTTTCTAATTGACTGTTATATTTAAAATAATACACAGAATAAAGCAATATTTTTTAAAAGCTAAAATATATGTATATATACTATTCATTGGTAAGAATGGATAGTATATGGAATATAGTACAAAGAGATAAGACTAAACTGTAGACTTTTTTTTTTTTTTTTGCCTCAGTGGGGGAAGAATCTGCAGAAGAAATGAAGAGTAAAGTTTCCTTAATCTACCTTTGTATTAATTGAACTATTAAACTAATACCATAATACATTTAAAATAATCATACAGAGCTCTGAACTAGGACCAAAGAATAGACGCAAAAAGACACAGATTTCAGGGTAAATACAGTCTTTATATAACATATTTATCAGCAGGCATGGCCCTTTCTAATTGACTTCATTGTTCATAATAGACTTCACTTCTATTTAAGCTGTAGGCAGGCATGTACTACTAATTGGCTCCCAATATTATGGAAGCATAGACTAAGACAAAATTCATAAGGGAGAATGAAAGCATTTTGAAACCGTTTCACATCATCATCTAAAACAGTATCGGTACCCCTCACTGCATACCCAATTGACAGACAAGTTGTGGCAAAGACTGGTGGCTGCTGTTGCCCATGAAGTAAAAAGAATTATTTTTAGGTGCCTGAGATTCCTGGAGATGAGGAAATTTAACAGCCAATGGCTAATAGCACTCTTATGTGAAAGCATCCAATATTCGATATATTTTAACGGATCTTAAGTACTCTTTATTATTATTATTATTTTTTTTTTGAGACGGAGTCTCGC